>NC_044058.1:21787437-21892437 GCF_902167405.1 Gadus morhua | reverse complement strand
GTCCTGTGTTTAATTCATTTAAACTTTGCACATTGTGCAAACCTGATCATGTAACACTAATGGTTCTACATGGACATTTACGATGTGTGTTTAAGATCACGCAAACACCACTAAGGGCTGATAGAAAGGCTGTGTTCAAATCTCTGCTGTATGTGTGTATGTACTTGTGCCTGTGCATGTGACTGTGTGTGTGTGTGTGTGTGTGTGTGTGTGTGTGTGTGTGTGTGTGTGTGTGTGTGTGTGTGTGTGTGTGTGTGTGTGTGTGTGTGTGTGTGTGTGTGTTTGTGTGTGTTTGAGCCTGAATGCAGTGCACGCTTGCGTGCCTGTGCATGTGTAACGACAGGCATGTTTAAACGGTGCACATGTGGAAACATACAGACACAGTCGGTTCTGCAACTATACTTCCGTATGTGCCTTCCATTTTTACCTGTTTCTGTCACACACACACACACACACACACACACACACACACACACACACACACACACACACACACACACACATACACAAACACACATAGACACACACACACACACACACACACACACACACACACACACACACACACACACACACACACTCACAAACACACACACACACACACACACACACACACACACACACACATGCGCGACTGGGATGTGGAAACCCCCCTCCGACCACCTGGGTCTTCTGCTAACTGGAGCCATGTGCCCTGGTGGCTGCTGGGTAGAAGCTCCGGCAACGGCAGTGGTTAGCTCTCATTGGGCAATGGGTCTGAGAGTGACCCCTCCCTGCTGAGGGATTGGTCCCCTCTGATCGCTACAACGGCATCTGGCTCACAAGACATTGTGCAGCGAGTGGAGAGAAACATGTAAACATACTAATGTAGATTGTTACTCTTTAAGATATTTACGTCTTGGTATGAGTTCAGCTTGCTTTAGTTGTGCAAATTTCACATGCGTGTTGTTGAAAGGTGTCCCATGTTTGAAACCTTTTGAAGGGATTTTAGTACTATTTATATATATAAGTATCCGGCTGAATATCTATCTCTATATCTATCTATCTATCTGTCCCTCTCTCTCTCTCTCTCTCTCTCTCTCTCTTTCTATATATATATATATATATATATAGCTACATATCTATTCTTCCGTCTCTCTCTCTCTCTCTCTCTCTCTCTCTCTCTCTCTCTCTCTCTCTCTCTCTCTCTCTCTCTGTCTCTATGTCTCTCTCTATTTTCTGTCCATTTCTCTCTCTGTCTCTATCTGTCTATCAATCTATCTACATATCTATCTCTCTACACACTCTCTGTCCCTATGTCTCTCTCTATCTACATATCTATCTATCGGTCTCTCTCTCTCTCTCTGTCTCTATTTGTCTCTCTATCTACATCTATATATCTACCGGCCTCTCTCTCTCTGTCTCTATTTGTCTCTCTATCTACATATCTATCTATCGGTCTCTCTCTCTCTGTCTCTATTTGTCTCTCTTTCTACATATCTATCTATCAGTCTCTCTCTCTCTGTCTCTATTTGTCTCTCTATCTACATATCTATCTATTTGTCGCTCTTTCTGTCTCTATCTGTCTCCTATCTACAAATCTATCTATCACTCTCTCTCTCCTTGTCTCTATTTGTCTCTCTATCTACATATCTATCTATCGGTCTCTCTCTCTCTGTCCCTATTTGTCTCTCTATCTACATATCTATCTATCGGTCTCTCTCTCTCTGTCCCTATTTGTCTCTCTATCTGCATATCAATCTGTCCGTCTCTCTCTGCTGTGGTCCATGTAGGATATGGATCTAAGCGAGTCTCTCCGTGATGATGCTGGCAGTATAATTTAGTCTGTCAGTGGACCCAGGGTGCTGTGTAATTTGGGTTTCCAGTGGTTGTTTGTGATGTCGTCAGATGGTAACTTGTGAAAGGGAGGTGAAGAGTTCAATCTCTCTCTCTCTCTCTCTCTCTCTCTCTCTCTCTCTCTCCCTCTCTCTCGCTCCCTCTTTTTCACTCTCACTCTCGCTTTGCTTATGAAAAAATGTATATATTCTGTAGTCGAATATTGTTCTATAGTACTACGGTTCTATGGTACTAACGTACTGCGGTATTTCCCAACAGAAGCAGGTGTTTTGCATACACCCACAGTTGAACGTGCGTGCCCACATGTGCACAAATACACACACTCCTATTCATATACAAATCACACCCACACACACACACGTCATTGTGATATTTCACTTTGAATACATTTAGCTATCAGTTGGCCAACTCTACGGCACTACGTCCACATCCCCTGTGGGGCACACATGTAGTTCCAGCACTCGCTTATCACCTCCTCGTCAGGCCTCACTTCCTCGTTAGGGCCTCACTCCCTCGTTAGGGCCTCACTCCCTCGTTAGGGCCCTTCTCCCGCCCTGGCCCTCACTCCCTCGTTAGGGCCTCACTCCCTCGTTAGGGCCCTTCTCCCGCCCTGGCCCTCACTCCCTCGTTAGGGCCTCACTCCCTCGTTAGGGCCCTTCTCCCGCCCTGGCCCTCACTCCCTCGTTAGGGCCTCACTCCCTTGTGGGGGCCCCCCTCCTTCTTTAGGGCCCTTCTCTCTCCCTGGGCCTCACTCCCGCCCCAGCCCTCACTCCCTCGTGAGGACCTCACTCCCACATGAGGGCTCCACTCCCTCGGGAGGTCCCCCCCCCCCCCCCCCCCCCCCCCCCCCGGTGGCCCCCCACTGTGCCAACGGAGGGCCCCCAGTACACTACATCCTAACCGTTGATCTAAACCTCTATTCTCAATGAAAACACCCACACCCCACAGAGAGCACTGCTACGGTCAGCCCAGCCTGGACCCCCTTCTCTCCTCCCCCCACCTCCCTCTCCTTCCTTCACTTGTCCAACACTCAACAGTAACACTTCAACAGCAGGCAGAGGCAGAGGCAGCCAGTTCTTCAAATTTGTGTCAACGGGCGGCCATCTAGGCCAGGGGGCCGTCTGCGGGGCCACCCAGGGTACGAACCAGGGCCGTTTAGTTAAACCAGCCGCCCAACCCCTGATAAAGGGGGCCCCCCCTGGGGGGCCGGCCACCGCACCGTGCTGCCGGGAAACCGGCCACACGTTGCTACGCTAGGCTACGCTATGGTACGCTCACTAGCCGCGCTGTTTGAAGCTTGGGTTTCTATTCTGGGGGCTTTCAATGCTATTTGATCTATTTTTATTTTATTTTTTCCTTTTTTTTCTTCTTCTTTGGTTTCGTCCCCTGTGGTACATCAGGATGATAGGAGGACGGAATAGGACGCGTTTGTTAACACAGAGACACACATCGAGCACACACAAACACGCACACATAGGCACACATGCACAAGCACACATACACACACACACACACACACACACAAACAAACACACACATCCGCATACACATGGACACACATACATACACATGCACAAATGCACAAAATAACACACACAAACACACACACGAAAACAGGCACATTCACACACCACAGACACACAAACAAACACACACACACACACACATACACCACACACCCAAACACACAAGCACACGTAGCATTTGAAGATTGATTTCAATATTATTAGTATACATTGTGTAGTGCCGATTGGGAAAATCCACAGCTGTTCATACTCTGTCTCTATTTATCCATCTCTTGGATTACCATTCTGTCCACACGCACACACAGATAGAGAGACGGGTTTCATAAAGAGACCCGTATGTAAACATTCTTTGTATTGTAGCAGGGCTTTTATATCAAAGCTGCAGACACACACAAACACACACACACAGACTCACATATAATGAGCAAACTCATCAATAACATTTGAATTAGCCCTGTCTATTGGTCATGGTCTGTTCTCACACACTGTGGCGTGGTAATCAGATGGGCCCTGTTTGGCAGGTGAGCAAGATGAACAAACACACATGCTGTTAATTATAAACAGTGCTGCTGCATGCTGGGAAATGCTGTTTGGGAGAGAGAGAGAGAGAGAGAGAGAGAGAGAGAGAGAGAGAGAGAGAGAGAGAGAGAGAGTGAGTGTATATACTATAGATGTGTGTGTGTGTGTGTGTGTGTGTGTGTGTGTGTGTGTGTGTGTGTGTGTGTGTGTGTGTGTGTGTGTGTGTGTGTGTGTGTGTGTTTGAAGTGTTTTGTAGTGTGGTGGCAAATGGGGAAAGCCCAGTAACCTCCAGCAAGTATTGCATAGGCACAGTAGCCAGGAGGGAAAAACCACAGGACCAATGTAGAAAAATAAACTCACACTGGCATGCATGCTCACACACATTCACATTTCACACACAAGCGCACATCCACGCACATGAGTTCATTTGACAGACACACACACACATACAGATTTATACTCATCACACACACACGCAAATGCATCGACATACACTCGTCATACACACCCACACACTCACACACACAAACACGCACACACACACACATACAGACACACACACACACACACACGCGCGCTTACACACTCTCACACACATACAAACACACAGACAGGCAGACCATGGCCTATTGTACTGCTCCAGTTAGTGATGCTGCGTGTCCCTGCCAACGGGAAAGTCCACAGTGTGTGCACGGCGGAGCCACTCCAGAGTCCCGTCACGACATCTGGCGTGCACGACGTGGACGCAGCCAGCTGCCTGGCCGCGTGTCAAGGGGACAGAGATCAGGAGAGCAGCGGAGAAAGTGACTTAAATCGCCTCCAACCGCTCAGACTCCGTCATCCAATGAGCAGCCGTCGTCTTTGTTTGTTGCCGTTAATCGCAGTGCGGAGCTCTCACGGAGCCTGATTACAGACGCCGGTCAGGTCTGTCTGCCCGCTCTCTCCGCGCTGCAGGATGTTGATGTCTAGGTGGGAGAATGGCAGCGCGAGGGAGGAGGGGTTGTGTGGGGTGCTGGCGAGCTGGTGAGCCAAACCATCATCATCATCATTATCATCGTCATCGTCGTATAGATACTTAGAGTTGGGGTCGATAATACAGTTAAAGAATATAAATAAAAACCAACACGCATGTGAAGGATGACAAACACCTTGGGTTTTAGTTTAGGGTCTTGCTCTTCTTTCGATTGTGTTTGCTTTGCTCTGTTTGCACTCCATGGTGTCTGGGGCGTATTTTGTTTTGCTTGGCTATACTTTCAGCTACTTTAACCATGGATTAGATAAACTCCTGTCCTCCCTTCCTATCTACCAGCTAATACGAACTCACTTAAAGGATATTTCATCGAGAGAGTCAGAATGCCAGGAATGTCAAGAGCGTAATCCTATCTTAGGTCCCCTACTGCGTACAACAAGTTCAACAATACAATATGGACCCGAATGAACCATACATGCAGTCAGGGGCAAGGATAAGATGTCTTACTCACACTCGCACGCATGCACACACACGCAAACACACTCACATAGACACTGATGCTAGTTATGCTCACTTGAGACCAACAAGACACTGCGCCTGAGCCTTTTTGGCGGAAATAATGCCGCAATTTTGGGGAAGGGATCACCTCCGCTGCCACGGAGATGACCTGCTTCAAAGTTGAAATAATTGAAACCTTTGGCGCCATGTATGACCTTACAAGCTAACCAAAAGATCTGTAGTACAGTCCAAGACGCCACAATGCTGCCTAAAGCTGCGGCTGACTTTGTGTGCGTCTAAAACACGCGACACAACGTAGGACCTGACCTGGCTTTCCCGACGCGTCTCACGTGTCCCCTGACTCCTCCTACAGGTCTTCACCGCCTCGCTCACCTGGGCGTTCCAGCTGCAAGCCGAGCCCCCCAAGTACCAGCACCGGGACCCTGTTACCTCTGAGCTGCTGCTGTGCGACCAGTGCCCCCCCGGCACGGCTGTGAAGCAGCACTGTACCCCGGACGGCCCCACGCTGTGCCAGCCCTGCCCAGAGAGGCACTACGCAGAGCACTGGCACTGGAGGGACACCTGCCAGTACTGCACCTCGGTGCGTATGCTCTTGGCTGTTCTTTTGTGTGTGTGGTTTTTGCATGTTTTTGTGTGTATGTGTAAGGGGGTGTGTGATCCCTGACGTAATGCAAGACCGTCCAACACCCATGTGTGTGTGTGTGTGTGTGTGTGTGTGTGTGTGTGTGTGTGTATGTGTGTGTGTGTGTGTGTGTGTGTGTGTGTGTGTGTGTGTGTGTGTGTGCGTGTGTGTATCTGTGATTCTGTGTGTTGTTTATTGTTGAGTTAGCGATGGTGACCTGATGATGTTTGAATATTTTAGTCCAGTTCAGTCACTATAAACTAGCCACACATATAATGCAATAAGTAAAGTGGCGATGTGAATACTTTATACTGATATAGCGTCCTCCTCCTAATATAATGCAGGATGTATTTTCTCCAACGAACACGTGGAAAATGTATATTAAAATTACACAAACTATTAATTTGGTTCCTAAAATGTAGAGTGTAGCCCATGGGGTTATCTTTGTTAAGTTATGTGGATGGACTCAACTGGATTCAGGCAGTAATACTGACAGTGCAAACTGGACAGAGCTGATTTTCAATTTTAAGTCAAATCCCTTTGACTTAAAACAACTGGTTTTGAGTTGAAGATAAGTTTAACAAAACTTGAAAAGAAGACAAATTTCCAAAAATAGATTTAAACAAAAAGAAATCCTCAATGTCAAATAGTGATAACGATACATTGAATACGACATCACCACTGGGAATACTTTATGTTAAACCTCAGACCTCATCTGGGATTTATTTGTGTGGAAGCGTGTGTGCATAAACATGGCATTGATTAAGACAAAGAGCTCTTTGGTTTTGATTCATCACAGCTGTATGATCATCAGTAAAGTCTCTGTTAATCACTAAGTGACAGGCATTGTGTTCGACAGCCAAGCCCCATGCAACAGTGTCTCTATTTTGTTCGCTCTTGGTGATGACTTCTAATATTAAGTATTTATTTGGTGTTTGTTTGCGTGTGTGTGCAGGTGTGTAAGGAGAGGCAGCTGGTGAAACAGCAGTGTAACAGCACTCACGACCAGCTTTGTGAGTGTGCTCCGGGGTTCCACCTAGAGGTGGAGTTCTGCATCATCCACAACACCTGTCCAATTGGTTACGGAGTGGCGGCACCAGGTAGGTTTATACAATGATACAAATAACACCGGGGTAGTTATAGTGTGTTCGTGGGTGAGTGAGCCGTTTAAAATATCGAGTTTAAAAGTTTAAGTCTGCAGAGGAATCACAAGGCAGTGATTCAATTCCTCATTACACCTCTTCCTCATTGAAATGTCAAACGCAAATCAGGTCTTCCAATAATATCTAATATTAGCTTGTTATTTCCATGATTTGGTTTTCAAAAAATCCCTGACGTATAATATTTAAATAAATCTGTATAAACGTCATCCTTTTCCGTTCGAATGTCAGTGATGATTGGTCGCCTAAGTTGACATTCTCCCACACTTTCCACACACTGCACAACGTGACTTTTTTTCCATCTTATATAAACCTACCAGTGACTAACAGTACCAGTGACAGTTATGTTTGTTTCACAATCACATGTGAACTCACTCACCCCAAGCAATTTATTTTTTACCTCCATAGAGCTCGGCATTATATTCACATGTACATTTAGGGCATAAGGCAGACGATTATATGCAAAGCAACTTACAGTAAGCACATTTGTCAGAGGAAGAGAAACAATATATCTCTGTGGGTACAATAAGGATGTCCATAGAACCAAGTGCCAAGCACTAACAATCGCTAGGTTAACCCATTCCCCGTATACAACAAAGATAAGATGAGATGTTATTCAATGCTAATTACAAATTTTAAGTGCCAGGAAGTGCTACATACAATAAGTGCGTTCATTAAACGGCAAGACGTACAGCATACAATAAGTGCGTTCATTAGGCGCGGTGGTTAGAGTCGCCAGAGCTGCGTTAAGCACCTTGTTTGCTTTTTTTTTTCTGGCCGATGCCTTCAGAAGAGCGGTTTCGTGCCAGCCAACGTCTTCCATCCATTCATGTGGGGGAGAGACCTAGGGTCTGTCTATGTGGGGCCACTTAGGACTGTTTTTAAGGGGTTTCCCCCGGTTGCAGGAGCGCTGGCCTTTGTTATGCAAAGCGTAGCGCTGTGGCTTTGGGATATTTCAGCCACATTTTGAGCCTGGAAAGGCCTCGCTTTGGTCCGCACCACAATACACATATTTGACTCGTTGCAATGGGCTCTCAATGGGGCTATTTGTTTGCGACTCTTTGTCTCGAAACTCTGCTCGCAAACAAGGCAACACGCAAACCGCGTACGCACGCAGGAGGAGAGGGCACACAAACTCAGACACATGTGCGATCACACACACGGGCACACATACAAGCACACACAAATACTCACACATACACACAGACACACACACACACACACATGCACACACACACTCACATACCCAATCTGATATTGTGTACATGCGTGTATACCAATGGATCTGGAACAACTTTACAGATGGGACGTATAAAATGAGGAAGCATGCTTTTTATTCACCCTAAAGCCCTGATCTGATGAGCCAACCTGATTGTATCAGTGCTGTGGTTCCTGGGAGCCGCAGAGAATAGCCTCCGACAGAGGAGATCAAAAGCATCAGGGATAGTCCGGAATAGCAACAAACGGAAACCAGGAAACCAAAAGGTCAAATGAGATAACTGCTGCCACTACACCATCTCTGTACTGCCCCTAGCCTGTAGATTCAGAGTGAAGATTTGCTGGTTCCTGAATCAGCTTCAGCGCACGCTAGTTGTTTTTATGAGCTTTTTGCTTTTTGCTTTTTGCAAAAAGTGTCCCTTGGGAAGCAAATTCACTGAGAACAATTTACTAGGCGTTTCTGGAGTGACACAATTTTTTCCGAGAGACATGTCCTTGATGTGAGTTTGCCTTGAATAGACCGAGTCGTTAAGATCTTCCGAGTCGTTAATTTTCCGAGTCGTTAAGATCACTGGATTGCAGGACTCACAAATCACAAATAAAGAACCATTCAATTCAAAGAAATGTAACAAAAATCTCGCAGACTTCACCCTTTCATTGGTTTTGAACACATGGGGATGAATGAATTGAAACGGATGACATATGTGATAAGAAAAAATTAAATGTAAATATGTGATTCATTTCTTCCAGGAACGCCGGAGAGCGACACTGTGTGCGATCGCTGTCCACAGGGCAGCTTCTCCAGCGTGGGGTCCCCCACAGAGGCATGCCGGCCCCACAAGAACTGCAGCGCCCTGGGCCTGAAGCTGCTGAGGGCTGGGACTCCCTCCAGCAACACGCTCTGTAGCCGGCCAGGCAAGAACCTGGCGCCGGAGTGCTCCCTGCCCCACATACAGTGCAACACAGGTAACACAGTCCCCCCGTGGAGCTGAGCATTGACAATACGCTTACAAGATTTGAATTTGTTGCAATGTGCCATGAGTTGAAAAGAGAGACAGAGGGTGAGAAGATATAATCATGGACCTTTCACTACAAAACACAAACATATTCCGGAGACAGGAACATTAACATTTTACAGTCCTTAAGCAGACGCTTTTTATATTTTATACATTATATTATATTATACATTGTACATTTGTCAGAATAAAGAGAAACAACAATATTTCGCTATCGGTATGGTACAGATGTTCATAGAAACAAGTGCCAAGCACATACAATTGCTTGGTTAACCCATTCCCCGTACACAAAAAAAGAGACGGATTGAATGATGGATGAGAAACTTCTGAGAAACAACTTTCCATTCCGACACTGAGTGTTTTGATGCGTATCGATATTTCCCTGGTTTGGCAGGCCTGCCTTGTTTCTTTAGTTAATGGCCGTCAAACCCAGCATGGAGTTTGTACTTCTGAGAGGCCAGGGTAGTTTTGGGACACAGTCAACCACTTTGCAACCACTGTGGAGTGTGCTGACATCCACATGCTCATATACAAACACACACACATGCCATTATGTGATTTCCTAGTAAACCAAACCTCAACTATTAACTCATCCCACAATTCCGAATGTTGATACTGGAACATGTCCAGCACTATCGTTATTTTCTCCTATCCCCCGGGATTGGGAATCTCCTTGGTTAAAATTCTTGTTCAGATTCCATTCTTCTTCTTTTTTTATAACATTCCTTCCTCTCACATTTCCAAATGAAAACCCAGCAGGGAGAACAAGACCAGAGAGATGAACAAAGAGGGATGTTTACGGTACTAATGTCATAACGGCCCCCCCTGATTGGCCAACCAAACATCTCCAACCCCCTTCCCACCCATAATGAAGATGAATTATCCCAGAGGAGAGTGACTCTCAGTCCTTTGAGGCCCGGGAACGAGGCCTGGCTCTTTGTTACTCTGCCATGGAAGGCCGATGCGGACAGTCACTGTAAGCACGAGGAACCTCAAGCATGATGCACTATTCCTGTTTCCCTGTAAAAAACCACAGCTCAACAGAAAGAAAAAAAAAAGAATCCATTCACAAATCGCATCGCAGCGTTCCCTCGGACCGCAGATCGTCTCCAGGAAACACTGAGACCGTTTAGCAGCTCGGCTTGTTATGGGTTAGGGCTCAAAGAAAAAACAGAGCCATTCGTCAAATTGGAAGCAGTCGAGGGGGGAACCCGGGAATTGATTCTGGGAAGGCGCCGGAACGCTGGTCAGTTCCAGACCTGGGCCGGCCAAGCTTTCATCACGCATCAGGAACTAAAACG
Organism: Gadus morhua; assembly: GCF_902167405.1. Classification (NCBI taxonomy): domain Eukaryota; kingdom Metazoa; phylum Chordata; class Actinopteri; order Gadiformes; family Gadidae; genus Gadus; species Gadus morhua. The sequence continues at coordinate 21,881,750 of NC_044058.1, read as the reverse complement.
AGGCCAGACCCTCCTTTAACAACTTTGACAAATGATCAGTGGGCCTGCGGCAGAGCAGCCTAACTGAAATCCTTTCTGTGCTTTGTCTGTCGTTGCCTCGACCTCAGGGCTTCCTGTCAGGGTGCTAACGGAGCCGCGGCATGATAGGGGTCAGTTACCCTAGGGTTGGACTTGGACTCAATATCTTTTATATCTTTTCGATATTTGGCAGATGTTGGGCACCAAATGTAGCTTTTTATTTGGATAGTACATTATTGGATCTCTACAATGAGCCCATATAATTCCCCAAACGTACCTCAAGAGCCCTCTGTCTCTCATCACTCACTCTCTCACTCAGGGGCCCCCAGACTTGTTCATGCCGTCACCCCTCTGTGGAGCCACTTTTGGTTCCACAGAGTATTATCAAATATTATTCTTACATTGTCATGTCAAAAGAATTTGACAATAAACATTTCTGTGTGTTTATTGTTCATCAATATTTTCCATCTCTGTGTCTTTAAAACAAATGATGAAATGACCAAAAAAGACAGTACGTTTATTTGTTCAGTACAAATATTGTAAGAGGCCATCGCCAGGCCAACATTTATGGGCCCTGAACCTCAGCTATGACCCCGGCGCGATCACGTTCAACTGAGCATCCATCTAGCCAGGTGCAGCCATGTCACCGACGCCATGGCTGCTACACTCCACCTAGGTGGCTTTTGCTGGGCTCCTCTCCACGCAGATAATGATACATGAGGCTGGTGCTCCGTGTTGCCATGCAGGATTGTGTGTGGGGTGATGGCTGGTTGCAGATTGATTGCTCAATGTGCAACGGGTGTGCAGCCTCACCCAGCGCCAGATTCCAATCAGTCTGCCTCGGGGCAGGTGAGACGGCTACGGCTCGTCCAAAATGTCTGCTCTTTTGGATGAACCACGGTGGTGTGGACCAACCACCTGCCAAGTATTTGAATCTGCTTATCCAATCAGTTCCCACGGACGACTCCCCAGATGGTTCTGTGAACCGGTTGTCTGGCGCCTCAGCTTATCGACCTGACTCCTAGCTATCCCAAGGATCTTGACATGTCTCTCCCTCTCTCACCCTCTCTCTCTCTGTCTCTCTCTGTCTCTCTCTGTCTCTCTCTGTCTCTTTCTGTCTCTCTCTTTCTCTCTCTGTCTCTCTCTCTCTTCAGCAGACATGACCCTGTGCGAGGAGACCATCTTCCAGTCGCTGGCGTCGCTGCAGCTGTCGGCTGTACCCGTGGAGCGGCTGATGGAGAGTCTGCCGGGCCGACGGGTCGACCGTAAGGGGCTGGAGCGGCTGAGGAAGGCCTGCGATCACCAGCAGCAGATCCTCCAGCTGCTTCGCCTGTGGAGGGAGAGAAACCGCGACCAGGACAAGCTGTACGGCATCATACAAGGTCGGCCATCTTGGAGTGGAGCGGAAGGGGTTGTTGACATTTAGGCTAGGAAGGCATGTCAAGGATAAAAGACGTGCTGGGTTTTTACTCTGCGTTTGTTTCATTTGTATTGACGTTGGAAACGAGTAGACCTAGAAAACGATTAGAAATTACTAAAATTAAAACACTTGAAGGCAGTTGAATCACCACAGTTTCACTTTTATTGTATCTATTTTTTCAAAGTAATGTGAACCAATTCCTTACATTAAGGCTCATCACTTACTGGCCTCCATTTTAAAATCCGAACTAACCATTAACAAAAAAAAGGATCCTTACTTCAAGACTTCTTGCCACTCCCCCATCAGCATCATCATATTGTCATATGATGATGCTGAGCGATCACATCACAACAATTACATCAGACTAGTTAGGGCTGGCATGTCCTTTATATTTACAAGCAAATGATTGCGCCCCCCTGTGGCCGTAGTGGTGCCATACGTTTGGATCAATCACCAACCACCAGCACTCGGTGCTGTGCATGTGTGTGCACACCCGCATCAGACCCAGCCTGACCCCCTGTCCCTCCGTCCCTCTCCCCAGGCGTGAACCTCTGTGAGCGGAAGGTGTCTCGCTGCGGCGGCCTGAAGAATGTCAGCCTGGACCACCTCAGGCTGCTCTCCGACAGCCTGCCGGGGGCCCGGGTGTCTCCGGAGGCCGTGACGGCCGTGACGGCCTCCTGCCCTCCGGCGCAGCACGTCCTACAGCTGCTGCACCTCTGGAAGAGGGCCAACCCGGGCCAGGACCTGGCCAAGGCCCTGAACCTCAGCCAGAAGGCCCTGCGGGGCACGGGGGCCCCTCGGGCCCTGCTGCGCGCCGTCAAGAAGGTGGGCCGCGTGCTGGGCACCACCACCGTGCACAAGATCTACGAGAAGATGTTCGCCGGCGTGCCCAAGGACGACTCGTGCTTCAAGACGCACAAGCCGCTCAATGAGTAGGAGGGGAGTGTAGGGTGGGATGGAAGGAAGAGGAGATAACTATTTAGGAGAAGTTGATACACTAACGCCCCCATTTTGGTTGTTTCGGAACCAACGGCGCACACACACTTTGACCTAGTGGGGCAAGCCGTCCCTACATGTGTATGGCGACGCACACACAAACACACACAGATTAAAAAGCAAACACTAAGACACACGTTTGCTCGTTGACAGTAGGCGGTTCAATAAGAGTAAAATAATCCACAGACTTGTTTTTAAGTAAGTTATAAACAGGGAGAAGCTTCACTACGTTGAAGGTGGGATTTGTCTAAAACCTAACCAAGGAGGTGAGAATGAAAGGGTGGGGATTTGTATTCCTTTTGTTGTGAATAGGAATCGATTGAACTCTAACAGGAAAAGAACTTTAATGAGCCAACCCCTACCAAAATGCACAGGCAACGCCTGAGGCCGCCATTTTCCAACGATACCGGGGACACGTGTCGAGCGAATTCGTCATTTTACATCGATTTGCATGAGACGGGTAAGGGGCTGGCCTGACCTTTTATGTTTGCCCGTGATTTATAGCGCCCCCCTGTGGCCGTAGTAGTGTTTTTGGTTACCTGCTTCCACGGGGGTAGGCCTAATATATTTGTGCCAAATATGAAAAAGCTTTAACCAATCTGGCTGAGCTTTTGCCGTTACCATTTCAGAATAATTACGATAAGAATCCCTACAAAAACAATAGGGATTCTCAGTTTCCCTTTGTGAATACCTAGTAATGAGTGACTATTTAAGATGTACATATTGCGCTATTTTATGGTTGAAGGTCAGATAAATATTGTGCGGTTTTCTCACCCTTTGAGAGGAAGGATTTGGTTTCACAATGAAATGTTTTTGTTTTGTTTTAGCCATTCTTTCTGGATTGATAAGTTTGTACTGGACTGCTGACAAGCTCATCAAAAGGATTTTCTGTTTTTGAAAGTAAGGTCAGTTTTAAATGAATGTACAAAGGAGTGCAATGGTTTTCTATTTAAAAAAAATGATAATTTTACTTTATTGAATTTGTCGAATCTGTTCGTTTATAAGGATTGAAAATACTGGATTTAAATGCTGAAAGTTCATAAAGTTATATTTGTGTTTATATTTTGTTGTATTCCTTTCCCATAACTTGACTGTTTGCTTTTCTAAGCTTTTGTACCTTTGTGAATATTCAGATGGTCATATTAAAACACATTGTCAGTAAATGATCAGAGTTCAATGCTTACCCTTTGAGCATCTACATCCGCCTATACACACACCATCAAAGACCAGTTAACATCACATTAAAATGCCCTCTATTGACCTCTATTCGTGTGAAAGGCATCAGGTTGCAATAATGAACAGACCTAGACTCATCAAAAAAGGGAAACCTTTTCTGCCATAGATATTAGTCCATAGTCCATAATATGAACCCATTCCTAACACATGACCTGAACCGTATTTGACCTGATATATAATTACTAATTATTAAAAATATATACAGCTAATACAGTTGTAGGCTGGCCATCAAAAAGGAACTTAACCTATTCAGGCGATCAACCGATATTGGTGCTGAATGTATCTTGTAAGGAAAAGATGTGGTCAATGTCTCCATCGTGTGGCAGAACACCTATTGCAGAGCAGCTATTAAAACAAAGCAATAAAACAATTACAGATAAGTGTATTTATTTGTTTTAATATTCTTAGTTATTTTTCTCAACTTTGCAGGTAGACAATAGACTTCCCAGGATCAGTTTATTCCAAGAAAAAAATTAATTCAATATAATTACAATCAAAAATCAAAAAAGTAGCTAATTGTTGAACTGTGCATCTTGCAGGTGAATTTAGCTTCTAAACATGAAGGCGTCAGTGTCTCTTTCTACTTAGAAACAGATGCGCAGAGAGAAAGACCAGGAAGGTGAAACTGCCATCAGGACTTTTTGATGATCGATATCATTTTGTTTTGTAATTTACAGCAAGTAAGCAAATTCGTTTCGACCGACACACATTTTTTTATATTTCCATTCGTGTTGACTTGGGACTTAAATTTAGCATTTTTGTACACCTCGCCTCAAAAACTCAATCATCTGTTATAGATTATCATCGCTGTATCATCTATCAACAATCTTCAAACAGTGAGTAACCCACACAATATAAATGCATTGGGTTAGCAATGTCTTGTGTATCTTCCCGGAATGGCTTAGTTGAATTGGGGAACAAGCCAAAACAGCACTCCCTACTTCATTGGTTTTCAGGTTAAAAATAAAGAAGAAACATAAAAGTAAAGTAAACATTTGACACATGAAATGAAATGGTTCGCTGAACATTATATCTCTTCGTGGCTGTGATTAACCTAAATTGCACTCTGAATCTGCCTCTTGTATGAAAAGTGCTATATTAATAAAGTTGCCTTGCCTTACATTGCCTTAACAATTGTAAACATATTTAATGACTAATTTTAAATTACTTAAAATCTTTGACTAAAGACGGACGTGGTTCATAGCAAACACGCATGAGAACTGACATGGAGGTAAAGTGTACAAATAAATTGTATGGTTGAAACTAAATCAAAGAGAATGAAAAGAATGATTGTGAAAAATGTACCAAGGTCACCCTAGGATCTATACTGCTTGCGTCCCCACAAATATCCGTAGATATTGATCACAAGTTATCTAACCCGATTCCCCATTATTTAGCTTCTTTGAAATAAATTGTTGTACTAACATTGACATAGAAATAAAAACTAACACTACAAACTCTATATCCTTTATAAAGAAGTATCTTCGCACTTGCGAAGATATTTAGATGCGGCAGCGGTCGGGTCTTTCTACATTTCTACAGTTTGGAAGACGTTTTTCTGACCCCGCCCACAAGACCGTGGGTTGTTACAGGTCCGCCCCCAGGCGATGAATTTCATCAAGGACAAAGTCCATGTCCTTGGTGCTGACCCAGGGGCTGATGATGATCATCCTGAAGAAGTTGGCATTGATTCCATGGGACTGGTAGCCCACCATCATGCTGCCCGTCTTCATCATGCGCTCCTTGATCTTTGGCGCCACCTTGAGGGAAAGCAGACAGAGAACATTCATCAGAATGCATCATGGGAATTATTTGTTGCTGATACTTGTTAAAATGTTGTTAAAATGTTTAAGTAATGCTGAAACAATGTAAATATACCATAACCGCATGCTGATCAAACTTTGTATATTATTTTGTCGCGTCTCTCGCATTAGAAAAAGTATGGCCATTTCAAACACAAAAATGTCTCCCCGTAAGAAAAAATAATCAAACTATTTATAACGCCACAATAACCCGAAACATTCTAATGATCCTGTAATTGCAATGGGATGTCTCAACGTACAAGTCAGATACATATGATGAAGATCATTAGCTTCTCTGCGGTCCTGCTAGCATGACTTAGACTTGGCACAGCTTTAGCTGCAATCCAATATGAATGATCAGCTCAAATATCTCCCCTTCGTTGCCAAGTAGTTGCTAGTGTGTGTGTGTGTGTGTGTGTGTGTGTGTGTGTGTGTGTGTGTGTGTGTGTGTGTGTGTGTGTGTGTGTGTGTGTGTGTGTGTGTGTGTGTGTGTGTGTGTGTGTGTGTGTGTGTGTGTAATACTCACAGCTTCAACCTTTTGCCAGAACTCAGGGCTATCTGGAATTTTCCTCATACTTGGTGGGATATACCAAAAGCAAACATTTGTATATTCTGGCTGAAAGAGACAAAATTGCAACTCATTAACTGATTGTAATGTGAAAGTGTTGAATGAATGAATAAGAATGACATATTTACCTCCATCAAGAGACGAAAGCCATCCCTCTTTTTGATACCCTCAGTGAGATATCTGGTAGAAAGTTTAAACAAAGAATATATAAAAACAAGGATTCACTTCTCTCCATCCTAATTTGTGAAAATACAAAAAAAGTATCCTAGATTTAACAGCTGACAACCGAAGGAGGGAATGGACTTTAATGATAGGCTATGTGTCACTGATATGGTTAGGCAAATGCTTAAATTGTACATTCTAAAATAAATCTAGTCTAGTAAGTATTCAACATTAGACAAGAGAACAGGAAATGTATTTGTCATAGGTTGGACTGAAGGGTTGGATTAACAAGGCATTCCAAAGCTATGCATTGTCATGGTAAGTGACCTATTCCATTGACCCGTCGACATTTCTCCTAGTTCGAACAAAGGTCGTGTGGGGCCACTTCTGGGTCGTCTGGGGGCACGAAGAACAGCAATACTGCCATGACCCAGAAACACTGCACCCAGAGCCCTGAATAGAACTGAACTGTCTAACACGCTTCTGAATTATTGCCAAGCAAAGTTCAAAATAGCAACCATTCTCCACCCCAGCCGAGTGAGAGTAAAAGCCTCTGCCTGAGTCATTCCTCGAGTCTACACAACTTAAAGGGAAACCAAACCATATAATGACATATTTGACAGGAACAGGGACGTAGTTACATGGTAGTGCTGTTGATGGGACCTTGTCCGAACCTCAACTCACATGCCACAACTTTTAATAACATAGGACTATTGTGCATAACTGGCATTCAAAAAATGCATTGGTGTCTCAACAGTTTTATGGTGTAAATATGGTATGACAAGCATATAGATGCTGAGCCAGATTTTTGCCCCAAAAAACAAACAGATTGAACCTTTCTTTGTCCGGGTAGAGGACAAATTGCAATGCACAAATGAGAAATTGGCACCTTGAGAATCGGTACTGGCCTGACCTGAATCAAGGAAACTAACAGCTGTGCTACTCCTACCAGAATGGTTACACTCATTTGCATTCCCTATCATGACGGTATGATGAGTAATGTATTGATTGTTACTGAATATACCTATTTGACACTTTGGCTAATCTTTGGCCAAATTTCAGATTTTAATTTGAAAATGTTGAATAAGAACGACAGTTTGGCTCTGAAGAAAACCAGCTGGTTAATATGTTGTCGTGTTTAGGGAGGGTGGCTGCGGGCCCTGAAGCGCAGCTCTCCATGTTTTAGACTTAAGGGGTGATATTATGCTAAATCTGCCTTTTCCTGTGTTTTAGAGACATCACAAGTGAGCGCGTCCACCTAGATGTATGATGGAAAGATATGCAACATGTGCTACAGTCCACTGGTTAGGCTGGTAGACGGATCTATCCACCATACACTGAAAACAGGAAAAGGGCTTTAAAATTCCTCTCGTAATTTCTCTCACCCTGCCGTCACCCAGAGTTGCCCAACAGACAGGCTCCGACTACATCAACCCCTCATCAGTGATGGAGATCACATGTCATCATAATAGTAAAGGCACACCCTGGAATCTACAGAGACTGTAGTCAGCAGCGGTTGTCCAGTTGGCAAAGGGGGGAAGGTGAACAAGAGCTCATTTGGTTCCGTCGTAATAGCCTACTCACATTTCGTAGTGTAAGGACAGCCAGTGCCTCTCCAATTGATAGAAGGTGTTGTTTCCAACAAACCTCCATTTGTTTATGTCAAAACAAGGTCAAACCAAATGGCCGGTCCCAGGCCGTCTAGCTCATAGCCAGAGCGATATACCTTATCAAGGGAGACATTGCAACTGTTGTTTTTTGATTCATGTTTTCTTTTGTATAATACTAACCCCCAAACCTTTGGTTCGGTGAGAAGAGTTATCGATCAGCAGTAGTCGTCCATTTGGCTAAAGGGGGGAGGTGAACCAGGGGGTCTAGGGCTCATTTGGTTCTGTGGTACTAACCTGGCCATCTCCAGGGCATGGTCCACCCTGCGCTCCAGCTCTCTGGTCCCCAGGGCCTTCCACATCAGCCAGAAGCGGAACGCGTCTGCTTTGCGGCCGCACTGGATGCTCTTGTCACCGGTGTCACAGCTGATGTCGTAGAACTTGTCCTTCTGGAAGAGATAGGAGGCGCAGGCAGAGTGGCAGCGTTGCAGAAGGCCCTGGAGGAAGACAAAAGGGACGAGATGAATGATGACGGGCTGCAGGATTGAGACTGAGTATGAGTATCAGTATGAGTCCTCCTGAGTATTATGAAGTTTGTCTTCCAACTTCCAACTCTATCTTCAAAAGTATAGATCCGGAGTTCATTCTAACCTCAAACAAGTGATTAACACTTTGTCAAAGTGTTTAACAGTCGAGCATTCCAAGAATGACAAAGCAAAGGTTATTTTCATGTGTCGACCTTAACACATGAAGGGCTTTTCATCAACAGAATCACACACACATCTGAGTGTACAGTAAACACAGTTTGTGTCCGGTTTATTTTGGTACCAATGGGCCAAAATAAACAAGGTTTTGGGACACCCAAGGTTTCTAGCCTGGTTCTGACCAGGGAGTTGAACGGCCATTTTCTACAGTTACTAAAGGACAGGGTAGTCTTAGCTTTGTGCTTTAACATCCGTTCCCAGGCGTACCATCTCATAAGGGAGAACTCACAGAGGCAGATGTTTTGATTTGGCGGCTAGTGAGAGGATGAGGGACCTACGAGGGAAGGATGTCCTCAGAAATCAGCAATGAAAGGCGACCGCCAGCTCGTCGGGAGCAAACAGGATGAGGTGTCACAGGCCAATCCGCTCTACCTCTTGAGCCAAATGCCGCCCGTAGAAAACCGAGCCCATCAACGAGTCCACACTTCCAAGGGGATTCTCCCCTACGAATATTGGAATCGTGTTCCGCCTCTTACCGTTTTATCCCGGACCAGGAAGGCACTGCACTGCTGGCCCGCCATCAGCATCTTGTGGGGGTTCCACGCCACAGAGTGAGCCCTGCAGTGGAGCCACCGCCGAGGGGGAACAAGAATGGTTAACAGGGAACAGCTTGTGTTTACTAAACCTGACTAGAAGGAAGATGGAGGCACTCACTATTACACTGAGTGTACATGACAACAGACGTAGAACGTCAGAGTCGATTGGAGTTCGGGGAACTGATATGGAAAGCTGTGATGATGATATCAGTTTAATTACCCGCGATTAACCTGAATGTACCTCAGACAATTAATCAATTATCAATAAAAAAAATGGTCTTATCTTGTTAATATTAGTCTGGTTTTTTTTGGCAGCCATTACAATTTCTAATACTTAACAATAGGTAACAAGTACAATAAATCACAGTAATACACATTAGTACAAAGTATTAGCATAGGGTTTAGGGTTAGTGTTAATCCTCACCCTAACCCCCCCTAATTGTAGAATGTATAAATTAAAATTTGGCACTTGTCTTTCCGGCCATGGATCCACTTAGCCGAATGTTATGCTGAATCTAAAAGAGTGTGTTCTCCTAGCCTCACCTTTGGACGCCCTTCAGCAGGTGTTTGTGTTTGTTGGACAGCAGGGCCGCCCCTCCCCAGCAGGCCTGAGGGACGAGACAGACAAACAGAGAGATGGATGTTACGGAGATGAAAACGTCAAGTCAATGTGGAACTATTAGCCGTCGTAAAGCACACCATTATAATTTTAAAACATTTACGTTCACATTTAGGGCATTTAGCTTGCACTTTTATCCAAAGTGACTTACAATGAGAACATTGGTCAGAAGAAAGAGAAACAACAATATATCGCTGTCGGTATGGTAGAAAAGTGCCAAGCACTTACAATTGGTTATCCCATTCCCAATATACAACAAAGATAGCAAGGATAAGACGTTACACAATGCAAAGTTATCTTTTAAGCACTTAAACCCCATTGGAATGCAGGACAACCCAACTCTAGCTCTGAAAGACAATTGAGTCTTTCAATTGTCTTCGATGTTCGAATGGAGAGCGAACTCACATCCACATGCAGCCACAGGTTGTGCTCTTCACAGACGTCTGCTAGCTCCTCTATTGGGTCGAAGGATCCCAATACCGTTGTTCCAGCTGTCGCACTGACCATGAAGGGTACCGCTCCCTGAAACACCCCCGCCAAGCACGTATACACACACACACACACACACACACACACACACACACACACACACACACACACACACACACACACACACACACACACACACACACACACACACACACACACACGCAAACAGTTCAAGTATTAAACCACACACACAAATTTCAAGTTTTACACCACACCCGAAGGCTACAGAAATGACCTTGTGTACACGATGGAAACAAGAAACAAGGGAAACAAAAAAGGGTTTCTGTGTAGCGTTATGCTAGCGGCGGGCAGCTTGAATCCACGTTTGAGTTGGAGAAGAGTTGCTACATGTAGGCTTCTTGTTGTCTGTTAACGTGCATATTGCCACACATTTGAAACGACATGGCTACAGTCAGGGCCGTCGGACTGCGGGGACAAAGTGGACAGTTGTGGGGGGGCCCAAGGCAGAGGGGGGGCCCATGACCAAAAAAAAAAAAAAAAAATGTTTTTACCCTTTGGCCAGTCCGCCCTCCCCCCCCCCCCCCCCCCCCCCCCGTCAACAATCGCTCCGGACCCCCCCCCCCCCCCCCCCCCCCGTCAACAACCTGGCGCAGGGGGGCCCATCAGTACCTATAGTATAGGGGCCCAGGATTTGGTGCTACGGCCCTGGCTACAGTATGCGTGCTCCTAATTCAATCCAGTATCACTAGTAAGGGTATCATCTCATCTTTAACCGTTGAGCATGTTGCGACAGTGTGAACTTGACATTCAACTCTAGTGCTTACCTCACTTATGGCCGTACGGATCTGCTTCTCCAGCTCCTTTGGAATCATTTTCCCGCTTGGGAAATAAACAAACGTATGAATCAATGAACGAACGCATGGGACAAACATGGTATTATTATATTATTTTTCTTGTTAGCAGAGTGGTCAGAGTGTTGCAGAAAAAACAGAGTGAAGGACTAGGAGAAGGCAGGATCTTGTATTCGGTGATCCTGCCGTATTCTGTGTGAAAATCAGCAAACCTTTGGTCAGCTGGCACCACATAAACGTTCTTCGTGCCGATTCCAAGGAAGGCTGCTGCCTTGGCAACCGAATAATGACACTGAAAAGACAAAACAACATTTGCTTAGAATCCATGTTCTATTGTTGATGCTAATGCAAGTGGTCAACCTCACATTTCATACATGTTCACAATGCATTTCTTTGTACTTGAAGGACAATTCCGGTGTAAAATCGATTTGGGATATGTTTGGTATGATAACGACTTGGAACATTCGTTTTGGATCACCCGTCGACGGCATCTTGTTTTTGAGACTCGATAGGTAGATTGACAAACACAGAGATTGTGACATCCGTCAGCAACACCCAAGCTCTGTGTTCACCGATCTACTTAATCGAGTCTTAAAAACAAGATAGTTTTAGCGGGTGAACTACTGATGGTTTTGTGTGTATAAAATGTGCTTTTTAGTAAACAATCTGTACACTTACAAAGTTATCAATGCCTCGTTTTATAGGTTAAGACCCTTATTATACTACCAAAGAAGTGTTGGGCTACTTCTAGCCTTTTAAGCGGTAAAAAAAAAAAAGGTTAGTTTTAATAATTTTTTTTTTTTTTTTTTGGTCATGGGCCCCCCCTCTGCCTTGGGCCCCCCCACAACTGTCCCCTTTGTCCCCGCAGTCCGACGGCCCTGCGTCTATACATGCTTTTTTGCTCCCAAATGAACATTCCAACTCGTTATCATACTAAACATATCCCAGATCCATTTTACACCGGATTTGTCCTTTAAGTACTGGATTTACATGATGTAAATGTAGGCTTAAACTTGGTATTTGATGCTCCTTTACCACTAAAAAGACCATTGGAAGATGTATACATCCCCAACCAGCATTTTAAGATTATCATTCAAATGGGATGATTACTTTTAAACAAAGACCAAATCTGTACGAACTATTAATAGAAAAAGGACATTGCAATACACATACTTCCTCGGATGTAAACAGAACGAGGCGTGGACAGGCCGAGAGGCCCTGCTCTTTGACCTCGGGGAAGCGTTGGAACCTGGCAAGGTTCATGGCGTACATATTGGACATGGATCCACCTACAGTCGAAAAATAAAACATTTTCAACTAGGTTTGGCTAGCTAGCTCCTCATCAGGTCAGGGTCCCCCTGCTATGATCGAGATTATTTAAGTTCAATCATTTCATATTGTGCAATGCTTTGTTGAAGATACAACCTCTCTCATGGTATGAGTGCACTCATGACCGACGTTTGGGACGGTCATTTATACGATAGGGACATGTATACCTGGGTTGAAGATGCCATCGCCTCCCTCTACCCAGCCTATCATCTCCATCATCTTTTCCAGCACAACCTTCTCTATCAAACAATGGACTGGTGCCATCTCATAGGTGTACCTAACATAAACGTATTGGTAATACTTTACAATAGGAAACAAGTACAATATTCACAGTAATACACATTAGTACAAAGGATTAGCATAGGGTTTAGGGTGTTAATCCTCACCCTAACCCCCCCTAATTGTAGAATGTATAAATAAATACCTTAGTCAATATGAACCCCATTACTGAATGACCATTCAGACCATCAGATAACTATTAATGAATGCTTACTACTGTATTAATAATGGCAAATCAATGCACACTTATTGGGAAAAGTTACTAACAAAAAACAGTACACAACTTTACTACAAACAATATTACTACACACAATAAAAATCAGGTTGGTGGCTGAGATTAAATTCAGCCAGCATACAATATCTATCGTATCGATACAATTTGTAATTATATCTAACATCCCAGAGAATGCTGTCAGCTACGTGATTAAATACGTTTCTGGCTGAATGCTTTTGGTGTAGTGCAAGCCGTGGGTGACTCACAGACTGGGTTGGGTTGCGTCGGTGACAAAGGATCCCACCATGGCATAGTGGTCCAGCCCCACATACAGCTGGTTAAAGAAATGAGGATGGTCTGCACACACACAAAGCATCTGTTAGAACATTTTCACAATTTACAACCAATTTTGCCAGCAGAGCCGATTGCAAATCAGCTTATTTCTTTTCACTCGGTCTAAAAATATCTTTCAATGGTAGCCATCTCTGTATTCATGACAGTGTCATGTGTAAATTATTCACAGCTGTTTGACTCCATTGACTCACTGTGGGAGGAAACTAAAGTGGATAAGAATCCCTAAGCACGTGCGGAGAACAGGTCCAACAGTTAGTTAGCAATCAGCACCATTACTGGGGGGTACAAATATAATTTATCCTCTTTCAAATCGGTATCAAAATATCTTTCAACGATGGCCATCTCTGTAATGCATCAATTCCTCCACACCTTTCTCGATTGAGCCTAATCAACTAGATTAGATACCAGCAGCAAATGAGGAGAACACAGCTGGCCTAAACATCTCGCTGTTTATCCTTCCAGAGCCATCCATTTCGACCCATTTGTGAGGCGGGTTGTGGCGGGGGTCCTTACTGGTCTTGACGCTGTAGTGGATGGCGTCCCGACAGTGTTGCAGGGTCTGGGCCGGCGCCTGGCCCGCCTCACCCAGCTCCAGGTCTAACAGCTTCGTCAGGTCCTCCGGGGAACGCCACTCACACACCTGGTATGGACAGGCCATTTACGTTATTTTTCAATTTTGGATCTGGTTTTTGGTTTAATCGTGAGTAACTTAATGAGTTTGTTATTTTTAAGTAGCCTACACCGGGTTTACTTGTCTATGAGGAGTATAATTTTATGTTTACTAATGCCCTTTATACTTTCATTTGTTGATTTCGTTAATGGTTAATTGTTCACCGGTAGATACACTGAATTCCCCTTTAAAGGGCGATCTTCAAACTACGTTTAATGTGATCAAGAGGGAGGAACGTAGAATGTTGGTGTATTCTAGTGCCTCTCAGTGTTCACATTCCCAGTTCCCAGTGCCTCTCAAACTGATACGAGGTGATACATCCAACATTCCTCCATTTGTTTATGTTCCTACAAGGACGAACCAAATGGCCAGTCCCAGGTCGTCTGGGTCATAGCCAGAGCCATATAACTTATCAACAGCGCCACTGCATCTGTTCTTTTGTGAGTCACGTTTTCTTAGGATAATGCCCCTGAATCTTTAATTCGGGGAGAAAAGGGATTAACAGCCAAGGAGCACTTCTGGAGAATGTTCCTCACCCACCTATACTATAGATTATTCAACCTAAAGCTGTACCTCACTGTATTACATCCTGTAATAAACCATCTATTCGACAAGCTGATCCAACCTGTCAAGCTGCCTTGATTTCCCCTTCAAAAATAACTACACAACAAAAATACACAACACAGTCATTGCGAACAGCTTGTGGGAGAACTTGTGGGACCGTCCATATATTCAAGTTTGTCCTTCATAAAAATGATTATCAGTCTCACCTTGGTTGGGCTGTTGATTCAGGAGTTGATTTTAAACATTTGGGTCTTATGTTGGACAAAAGACTGCCCACTTTGCTCTAGTCAAATCCAGTTGGAAGTAAAACCGAAGCATGTTCTGCTGTGAGAAAACCCTTCCATGCAAATGTTTGAATATCTTTAATCTGCGTTACGTAAATCATTTTGAGTTGAATTCTGCCCCCTCCCCACCCCCCCAAGTGCTTATTGGTCTCATTCTTTTTTTCTTTCAGTGGCCTCGATGCCAGACTGAAGAGAAGAACAGGATGGGAACTCGTAAGATTGGGAGAGCTTCGCAGGGCTTTGTTCTTGGGGTCTACACCCGTTCAGCAACAACACTTCTCCACAAAAAACTGTAAAACGCATAAATAACGACATTTGCTCACCTTTCCACTGACATGGCCGGCCTTCCTCACCACTTCATCCATGATGAGGGTCATGGCTTGCTGGACAAAGCTGTCTGTTTCAGGAAGATCTTCTTTTGAACCATTCAATTGAACCGTCTCCACGTGGCTCCAGCCATTACCCTCAGTGCTTGCTGGCATATTTGTCTTCTCTTTTAGACCTTGACGAGGGATAAGTGTAATGTATTTATAATGGCATTTATGAGACACCTTATACCCATTGTGAATTGGAATACTGTAAAATAAACAGAAAAGAATACTGAACAACTGTATTTTCGTGATTTATCCAGAGCATAACTGATTCTAACAGCGCATTTAACTCACTAAATGAACTTTATACTTGCCTACAACCCATTTTAATGAGCCTAACAAGGGGCTAACTAAAGGCCTATTATCAGTTTGGGTAGACTGCTGGAGGCCAAGGGAAGGCAGTTTAAGTTATTAACCAGTATGCTGGGTAGCATTCCGGACCAGAACTAAACACTTGTTTCCAACAATGACGTAAGGCAAGTTGTATACGCGATCGGCGAGAATAAGCTGTTTGGTTAGAGAGGGTTACGTCAAGGTAAAGGCTTGCAAAGGATAAGGTACGGTAGAAAGGCAGACCTGGTCAACAAGAATGATGATGTTTCTGGAGTTGAGATGTCCGAGGAGTGCATGGGAATTCACACTGCGACTTAATGTCTTTATCAGCAGATTTTCACAAAACAACCTTGAGAGGACAGATAAGCTCCACAGATGAGCTGTGGGAGCCTTACTCCCCCGAATGCATTGCAGCTGTTTGTGAGCCATCACGTCATAGCATGATAATAGGACACAAAAGAGAGTATGAAGAGGAATCGCCTCTTCTGGTTGCACAGGCATGGACAGGAAGGTCCAAAAAGGATGTTTTTATAATTAAAATAACGTAACATAGCTGGGACTATTAAGGTCCTCGATGAGACACTGTTCTTATTTTGCGTTCCGGAGATATGTACAAGGGTGTGTGAGTGTATGTGTACAACCACTTTCATACGTGTGGATGTGCATGTATCTGCGTATGTATGCATTCCTATGTATGCAGTGTGTGTGTGTGTGTGTGTGTGTGTGTGTGTGTGTGTGTGTGTGTGTGTGTGTGTGTGTGTGTGTGTGTGTGTGTGTGTGTGTGTGTGTGTGTGTGTGTGTGTAAATGCCTTGCATGACACAGTAGGAGGCGGAAATGACTTAGGAAGTAGCTGAAACAAAGATTGGTGACAGTTGAACTGGCCGAGGTATAATCTCAGATATGGAAACCAGAGCATTTATCTCCAGCATGCAAATGAGGGATACTAAAAAGTCGTATCACAAGGTTCGTTATTAAAGTCGTATCGCAAGGTTGATGCATTGCAATCGTCGATAAGATAAACATTTGTCCTACAATGACTAAAGGAAGGGAAAGAAAAAAAAAAAGGTCAATCTCTTTTGTAAGAAAATAAATAACTCCTGACACAACAGATTGTTAGGACTCTAATTCCACTTCTAGTGTGTGTGTGTGTGTGTGTGTGTGTGTGTGTGTGTGTGTGTGTGTGTGTGTGTGTGTGTGTGTGTGTGTGTGTGTGTGTGTGTGTGTGTGTGTGTGTGTGTGTGAGCGTATGCGCGCTAAGCCACGGCTTGTCATTACACTACGCTTCATGACCTGTATCTGAAAATGTACTACGCGTATGCAAGAAAAATACATTTTAATATTTCAACCAACTAACTAACTAATTAACTTTAAATAAACGAATACCAAAATACATTTAATTGATTTCTAGAGTTTGGTACTCTCGTAATCTTTAATTCATCAAGCAATGCTTAATGATAGAAGTATTCTACATCTACTCAATACTAATCGATAGATCAGTAGATCCAAACCGCCTTGCATTCTTGCCGTGGAAGAATGGTTCTAGGATTTGAAGACATTCATTGCTTACACTGGATAATCAAATAACAACAAAAAAGTCCCAATGACCACATTCACCCTACAAAATAAAATAGCAATTTGCTGGAGACAAAAAAGCGATATTTTC
The DNA here is from genome assembly GCF_902167405.1 of Gadus morhua. Classification (NCBI taxonomy): domain Eukaryota; kingdom Metazoa; phylum Chordata; class Actinopteri; order Gadiformes; family Gadidae; genus Gadus; species Gadus morhua. Next base: position 21,864,659 of record NC_044058.1, on the reverse strand, counting down.
TAGGATTCTACAGCAGAATATATGAACGCCTACCAGTCATGCATCTGTCCATCGTTAGTGGCGCTGCAGCTTTAGTTAGTTGTTAGTCGGTTTGAAAGCACAACTCCGGGCTCTGCACAGCTTAAACAACAGCGGAGTTCCTATTATATACCGCACTGTGCACATACGCATCGTGACGGAGGTCCAACAAACCTGACTTGACTTGTAGATCCGGTCTTTAATATGTTCGACTTGCGAAAGTAGTATCTAAAAAAACGATATGCAAATAGGCCTACGTTCTTTCTTATGTTAAACTATGACCTTCCAACACGAGTGCACCACACACATTAACTAAATCCTTGAAAGGTCTTGCAACTTATTCCCACGAAAGACTACAAAGTCGACAATGTGTTGGGTCTATAAGACTGAGTTAGGGCGCTCTCCAGGGGCAAGAAGTGCCACTGCAGCACAGAATTCAGAAGTTAGACTGTTTACGACACAGCGTAACCCCCTCGTTAACATTAGTTATTTAAGTGATCACACTTACGTAATAATAACACTTTGTCACAACCCTTCCCTAACCCCATATGCACCTAGGTTTTCCCTGTGTGTTTATAAAGTGTGCATTTTCTTGATTACTGATTCTATTTAGGTTGATTGTGTGTGCCTCAGAATCCGGTTGCTTGCCTTTCAGGTGGTGGTATCCCCGTTTGCACCCACCTGGTACATTGGACAATAGTAAAGCATAATACAATCGGTAGGTTATAACCTTTCTAGAACCCTGAACAATATCGATGATATTCGGTATAGTAGAATACGTTTAGTGCCTATATGCCTGGACCACGAGCCCCTTCTGATTATTTCACATTCATGGGAACACTAAAGATGAGGGGGAAATATAAAATATACTACTGTGGCCTTTTTTATGTTGTACGGAGAATAGGGGTCTGGATGAACATTAAACTAAATTGTGCTGGTCACAACAAGCATTCTGGCCATATCAATTTGCTGAAAGCACATTTTTTTATAAGAAGTCATGCTATGATGTTGCAGCAGTCATGCCATTTAGGTAATTTTGTTTTTACCATTACAAAACAAGTATAGCTTAAGGGACTGGATTATCACACATTGGGCTTTAAGATTCTTTGTTTTATTCTCTTTTATTCTGTTTCCCTGTACAAAAAGATGTGCTATGAGTGCATGCATGTTTGACTGCAAAAGTCAACCAACATGCGATAGTAAATTGCCTTGACAGCCAGCCAAAGACTGTGAGCATTTTTAAATGTTATTTCTTTCAGCCTGACACTAATATATCCGTTGCCACCATCATTTACTCAACTGTTTCATCCATACAATGTAAAAACCCAGCATCTGACAAAGATATTCATTCTTTCTTCTGGCTTTTTCAGTAATATGGGAGGAGAATGAGCTGAAAGTAGTTATTACTGTGTTTTTTTGTTGCATTAGTGTGAAAGTCGATGAACACGTCAACTGTCCCTCAAGAAAGGAACCAATAAATTATTATTCTATGATTGCAGAAAGGACTATTTGACTGTTTTATATTGTAAAAGTAAGATTAGGCATAGGCAAAAGGGCAGCAAGAATTAAGGCTTGGGATAAAATAAGCCCTCTTAAATAAGAGCAACGCTAACAGTCCAAATGGCTTCCATGAGGGGCAGAAATTAATCTGAAAGAACGCTGCAGGCACAGACTTTGGGTCATAACTCTGATTATTTTCCTGACTATCTGATTAGTTGTGTGATACATATCTATTTCCTATGGACTTAACTGACCAGGAACACATTTGGTTTTTGGTTTACGTTTTGAGTCTCTTATTTAAGAGGGCTTATTTTATGTGTTTTCATTGCGAAAAAGACCCTGGGTTCAATTTTTGCCTTTTGACCTGGGTTTCAAGGCTAAAGTTTTGTATGTTTTAATGTTTTTCTTAACCATTGTGGGCTGCGCAAGATGACCCAAATTCCACTGCATTTGATACTAGTTAATACATTTGCATTTTAGAGTTTTAAGTGAGGATGTTCTTAAATGTCCCATGACATGCCACCAGGTGTGGTGTGGGTCATAACTCTGATTCTTTTCCTGACTATCTGATTAGTTGTGTGATAAATATCTATTTCCTATGGACTTTACTGACCAGGAACACATTTGGTTTTTGGTTTACGTTTTGAGTCGCATGTTGTTGAAGGTTGGGTAGGTGATTCGCTTTTTTGGCCATTTTTGCAAAATTACTTGAAATCCTTATCATAACCCGCTTACAGCCACTGAGTTAGAAGTACTGACATGAAAATTAAACAAGTCAATCATCTGTGGAACGGGCAGGGCTCGAAAAACTCCAGCCAATCATTTCCATTGCCACCGAGTTGCATTGGACAGTAAGTACGTCAATCAAACGGTCGTACTGCACTCCCCCTCCCCCGCGCCCCACGCGCGACCCCTTCGTGCAGTACTCGTGACCCAGAGCAAGCTCCTGTTTGTTGTTATCCTGCGGTAGCTACTGGAACTAGTTAATCCCAGACATGGGGGACTCGAGTCACATGACTTGACTCGAGTCAGACTCGAGTCGCAAATTTGAGGACTTGAGACTTGCTTGACAAACACTGATAAAAGACTCGACTTGACTTTGACTTGGTCTTCATGACTTGAGACTTTACTTAGACTTGAGACAGATGACTCGAAATGACTTTTCTAAAGTTAGATTATAGGTTGGATATGTGATTTGCGATACGCCAGCAGATTTTGAAAAGACGCAACTCAAATGGTCCTACCCCCTCTCCTTCAACGCTGACTCTGACTCCACCCATTCCAAGTACATGGACGCGCAATCACACAAGAGCGCGAACACAGATGCGCGAGAGTGGGCCAGGGCAGGCTAGCTAGGTTGGAGTTTAGGGTTGTATTCTAGCGCTAGGTCCAAATGTGGATTAGCTAGTAAACTAGCTCCAGTAGCTACCGCAGGATAACAACAAACAGAAGCTTGCTCTGGGTCACGAGCTTTGAGTACGTGCACGTGCACGAAGAGGTCACGCGCGGGGGGAGGGGGAGTGCAGTACGACCGTTTGATTGACGTACTCAGGGCTGTAGTGGAGGGTAAACGCACGTAAACGCCGTTTACGCACCTCTGGAATTTAGGAAATAGCGTTTACGCACCTCTAAATAGCGTTTACGCACCTCAAAGTTCCCTGTGCCTTGTATTCTGCCGTTGGAATAATCGGAAATAAATTCAGCATCATTTTAAAACACCTAAGACAAGGTTTCATATTGTTGAACAAATAAACGCTGTAATCTGAATCATTTTCATCTGCGCTGTAGGCCTATGCTATCATGGTCTGTGACCCTCCAATCAGTGCCTTGCGGCTGCGGCAGCGACACCAATCAGGATCCAGGAAAATATGTAAACAGGAAGTATGTAAACACATGGCCCTGCGCGTTGTGGATTATCATACCTGTCATTAATTAGCCATGGATATCAGGCGATTTTTGAAGAGACCTTCGAGTGCTCCCACTCCAACAGATGACCGAAAAAGGCCTCAAGTACAAAGTAAGACTGAAGATGATCAATTCACATGAGTTGTTTTTGTGATTTATAAATCAATTTTACTTGACAAACTATTAAGTGACTACGAGCATTCAGATTGGCCAATGCGTAGTCATGCTATCCGTGTACTGCCCACGTCAAAATGAGTGAAAGTCAGTCAGAGTTTTACTATCCATATTAAACTCCGGTTTCGGCGTATCAACTTCGCTATAGCTTGGTCGCTATGTTAAAGCCTCAATTTGGAGATGCGAGGTTGGCGGGTGCAGCCGTGGACTACGCGGCTGAACCGTGGATCGGGCGGATGACGCGACAAAAAAAATATTTCAATTTAAAAAATATATTTCAATTAAATTCGGGCGGTTGGCGGTTAAACCAATAAAAATATAAATATTTATAAATATTTGTATTTTATATATTATAAATATTTTTATTTTATTATTTATTTTCTTTAGTTATTTTCCCAGCAAACTGGCCTGTTCCCTAGAGGAGCAGTATGGGGAATCCAAGTTGAAACAACTTGCCCAAAGGTTCAGACTTGATGACAGAAAAATTCTTGAAGGCTATAGGGATTTTAAGGATAACTCAAGCATCATTCCAGAAAACCTTGCACCACTCCTGAATAACGACCATCTCGTTCCAGTTAGCACTGCTGAGTGTGAGAGGGGGTTCAGTTTAATGAACATCATAGTGTGCCCCCGAGATGCAGTCTGCACTTGGTCACAGTGTCGTCCTTGATGTTTATTCAACTGAATGGCCCACCACTCAGCCACCACAAAGTTCAATCCAACACGTATGTGAAGTCCTGGCTGGTGAAGCACAGGGGAGCCATGAACCCCAGAACACGCCCCTGCAAGGCAGGACCTGACGTGGAGGACATGGAGGCCCTCTGGGTACTACTGTGAAAAGCATGCATACTAATACACACACATACACACATGCCATAGATAGATAGTTCTTAATCTACACATACTTTTCTTTACTGTTGAAATTTGAATAACTTGAATAAACTACAAACACATTCATTGACTGTCATTGACTGATTTAATATGACTTTAATTGATAACATAATGGAATATAGCCAGGCTAGCCTTACAGAGTCGCAACACTTTGCGTTGCGTTGTGTCGAGGTCGGTCTGATCAAAAAATTCATAGTTTACCCACCTCTAATTTGACCACTACAGCCCTGGACGTACTTACTGTCCAATGCCACTCTGTGTTTCTGAAAATCATTGGCAGGAGTTTTTCGAGCCCTGCCCGTTCCACAGATGATTAACTTGTTTAATTTTCATGTCAGTAGGCTACTTCTAACTCAGTGGTTTTAAGTGTCTTTTTGTTCAAGGTGGAGGTACGAGTTATAGCAGTCCCTGCATCAAGTGCACCTGTTGAACGTGTGTTCAGCCATGGTGGGGTGATAATGTGACCGCATCATTCAGAACTCCGTGACAAAGTACTGTCAAATTATTTTTTTTGCAAATGCAATTCATTGTAAGTCGATGTATGTTGCGAGGCAGCAAGATTGCTACCAGCTTTCAGGCTTGTGTATTACTATTTCCCCTTCCTACAGTATGTGTATGTGATATAACTTTTGAAATATTATTTTTTTTCATGTCTGATGCCATGTGTTGCAAATAATATTCTACAACATGTAGGGAAACTGAGTGATTGACTTGAACTGTTGTCGTATACAGCTACCTAGAGGTTATATTTGATTCTGTTCATAGGTTGGAGGTAATGATCATAAAAAACATTTTCAAACTATGCAAATAAGGGTTTTGGAATGTTTTGAATAGTTTGAGTTATTGTTATTGTTAAGACATTGTTATTTTTAATGTTGAAATAAAACTCAACTTATGAACCACTCTCTACCGATTTTTAAATGTGGAAACTGGGTTAGATCATCAGATTTTTGTATGACTTGACTTGTGACTTGCTTGACCTGAGCAATGACTTCACTTGTGACTTGCTTGATTCTCACCACAGTGACTTGGGACTTGCTTGAGACTTGAAGGTTATGACTTGAGACTTGCTTGTGACTTGCACATGAATGACTTACCCCCACCTCTGGTTAATCCACATTTGGACCTAGCAGTAGAAGACAATTTCCATGGCAGACAAGACGCCACCATCCCCACCACCACCAGCAAAGAGAAGGAAAACTCTTTTTCAGAGAGCAATTGATAATAAAAACGCTGAAAGAGAAAAACTGAAATCAAGAATAATCCTAGGCGCTGCTTTCGAACGTTGGCGGCAACTGAAGGACGAGAAGGGTCTAAAAACCGATGCTTGTGTGGCGGTTGACCTAGTTTATACCGTTTATACTCGGTAATACCGGTGTGGAGACGAGTGTATTACTCGGTGTGAAAATGTCCACACCGCGGCAACCCTAGTGAAAACCAGGACTTCCAATACAATTATATGAAACAAACATACTAAAAATAGTAATGATTTATGTGACCGTTTAATGTTTATAACATCTGGTGCAACCATAGCAGCGAGAACGTATTCTCAGCAGGGGGTGCTGGGAAAAAAAAAACTCAGCCTGCACTAGACTCGCAACTCGTTACATTGATAAAAAAAGATGTATAGCAGCGCAGCTCAATTACACCAGTGCATGTGACCTGTGTGAAGTTGGCCCCCCGTCTCATTCAAAATATTAAAATAACACTGCTGTTCGTTTGTGCTAGGTTTGTGCTGGTTTGTGCCGTAAAAATTATCACCTGTGTGAAGTTGGCCCCCCGTCTCATTCAAAATATTAAAATAACACTGCTGTTCGTTTGTGCTAGGTTTGTGCTGGTTTGTGCCGTAAAAATTATCGTTTGTGCTGGTAAGGATTTTGAGTAATTCAAAATTGCATTTTCTGGCATGTGACGTCACCCAGCCCCCCGTTCACGCCCAAATCTCATCAAAATAGTCCCAATCGTTAGTGCTACGTTTGTGCTGGTTTGTGCCGTCAAAAGAAATTGTTTTGCTATTATGGTTTCTTAGTTTTTCCCGTTTGATTTTTCACGCATGACGTCACTCAGCCCCCCGTCCTCCTTCAAATCGCGTCAAAATGGTCTCTATCGTTAGTGCTACGTTTGTGCTGGTTTGTGCAGTCAAAATAAATATTTGTGCAACTATAGTTTAAAAGGTATTCCAGTTTGATTTTTCTCACGTGACGTCACTCAGCCCCCCCTCCATCTTCAAATCGCGTCAAAATTGTCTCTATGTTTAGTGCTACGTTAGTGCTGGTTTGTGCTGTTAAAAGAAATGTTTTTGATACTTTACTTTTTAAGTAATTAATACAACTTTATTTTCCCTTCTTGTTATGTAAACAGTCCACTTGTTATGCAACCATCACCCCTAGAACGCTAAAAAATCGTGTCAAAATGGTCTCTATCGTTAGTGCTACGTTTGTGCTGGTTTGTGCAGTCAAAATAAATGTTTGTGCCACTACAGTTTAAAAGATATTCCAGTTTGATTTTTCTCACGTGATGTAACTCAGCCCCCCTGTGCATCTTCAAATCGCGTCAAAATGGTCTCTATGTTTAGTGCTACGTTAGTGCTGGTTTGTGCTGTTAAAATAAATGTTTTTGATACTTTACTTTTTAAGTAATTAATACAACTTAATTTTGCCCTCTTGTTATGCAACACAGCCCACCGTCAACCTTCAAATCGCGGCAAAATGGTCTCTATGTTTAGTGCTACGTTAGTGCTGGTTTGTGCTGTTAAAAGAAATGTTTTTGATACTTTACTTTTTAAGTAATTAATACAACTTTATTTTCCCTTCTTGTTATGTAAACAGTCCACTTGTTATGCAACCATCACCCCTAGAACGCTAAAAAATCGTGTCAAAATGGTCTCTATCGTTAGTGCTACGTTTGTGCTGGTTTGTGCAGTCAAAATAAATGTTTGTGCCACTACAGTTTAAAAGATATTCCAGTTTGATTTTTCTCACGTGATGTAACTCAGCCCCCCTGTGCATCTTCAAATCGCGTCAAAATGGTCTCTATGTTTAGTGCTACGTTAGTGCTGGTTTGTGCTGTTAAAATAAATGTTTTTGATACTTTACTTTTTAAGTAATTAATACAACTTAATTTTGCCCTCTTGTTATGCAACACAGCCCACCGTCAACCTTCAAATTGCGGCAAAATGGTCTCTATCGTTTGTGCCAGGTTTGTGCTGTCTTGTATTCTTGTTACTCGTTGCGTTCTCGTCATTTCAGGTTGTGTTCATTGTATTTCTCCGTGCTACGTATGTTCATTTTTTACTCGTGTTTCTGACCTCGGACTGAACCTGTGTGCCCTATTTGGATTATGTTTGCTTACCTGTGTACCGTATCCTGCCAGTAAACGTTTGTTCTTTATTCAACTAGGCCTACTGAGTTCTGAGTCGTGCATTTAAGTTCTGCACATCACCTTCAATTCTTAACAACTATAGTTTTTAAGTGACTTAAATTTGTATTTGGTAAAGCCTTGATTGGAATAGTCCTATTAAGAATTGATGCGTCGATGTCATGAGGTTGTATTTAAATTTTTCAAACACTGTCTCACAAGGTCTTACCTATACAAAAAAAAAAAAAAAAAACTTCCTGTGGCGAGTGAAAAGTGGTAAAAATAGATATAGGCAGTTTCTTCTGATTTGCCGGTCAAGTGGTACAGTGGTATGGTTGCCTGCTGCTCTGGCTGAGTGCACATTCTGTGCATCTATTTGTTTGTGTTTCATCTCATGACCCTGCTACTTACAGCAGATACCGTGACAAGTGGCTAATAAAGAATATTACATCTAAATCAAAACCAGACTGAAGTGAACCAAACTCAAATGTATTTGAAAATAACGCACAAAAAACAAGCAAACACCTCATATAAACAGGACATACAAATGTGATGATTGGGGAACAATCAATTATTTTGACGGCACAAACGATAGAGCCTATTTTGAGATTTCAAAGTGGACTGTGGGCTGGTGAGGTCAAACGTGGGCATAATAAAGCTTTAACATTAACTTAAAAACTATAGTTGTTAAGAATTGAAGGTCATGTGCAGAACTTAAATGCACGACTCAGAACTCAGTAGTTGTATAAAGAACAAACGTTTACTGGCAGGATACGGTTCACAGGTAAGCAAACATAATCCAAATAGGGCACACAGGTTCAGTCCGAGGTCAGAAACACGAGTAAACAATGAACATACGTAGCACGGAGAAATACAATGAACACAACCTGAAATGACGAGAACGCAACGATCGAGTAACAAGAATACAAGACAGCACAAACCTGGCACAAACGATAGAGACCATTTTGCCGCTAGGTTGACGGTGGGCTGTGTTGCATAACAAGAGGGCAAAATTAAGTTGTATTAATTACTTAAAAAGTAAAGTATCAAAAACATTTCTTTCAACAGCACAAACCAGCACTAACGTAGCACTAACGATAGAGACCATTTTGACACGATTTGAAGGAGGACGGGGGGCTGAGTGACGTCATGTGTGAAAAATCAAACGGGAAAAACTAAGAAACCATAATAGCAAAACAATTTCTTTTGACGGCACAAACCAGCACAAACGTAGCACTAACGATTGGGACTATTTTGATGAGATTTGGGCGTGAACGGGGGGCTGGGTGACGTCACATGCCAGAAAATGCAATTTTGAATTACTCAAAATCCTTACCAGCACAAACGATAATTTTTACGGCACAAACCAGCACAAACCTAGCACAAACAAACAGCAGTGTTATTTTAATATTTTGAATGAGACGGGGGGCCAACTTCACACAGGTAAAATTATCGTTTGTGCTGGTAAGGATTTTGAGTAATTCAAAATTGCATTTTCTGGCATGTGACGTCACCCAGCCCCCCGTTCACGCCCAAATCTCATCAAAATAGTCCCAATCGTTAGTGCTACGTTTGTGCTGGTTTGTGCCGTCAAAAGAAATTGTTTTGCTATTATGGTTTCTTAGTTTTTCCCGTTTGATTTTTCACACATGACGTCACTCAGCCCCCCGTCCTCCTTCAAATCGCGTCAAAATGGTCTCTATCGTTAGTGCTACGTTTGTGCTGGTTTGTGCAGTCAAAATAAATATTTGTGCAACTATAGTTTAAAAGGTATTCCAGTTTGATTTTTCTCACGTGACGTCACTCAGCCCCCCCTCCATCTTCAAATCGCGTCAAAATTGTCTCTATGTTTAGTGCTACGTTAGTGCTGGTTTGTGCTGTTAAAAGAAATGTTTTTGATACTTTACTTTTTAAGTAATTAATACAACTTTATTTTCCCTTCTTGTTATGTAAACAGTCCACTTGTTATGCAACCATCACCCCTAGAACGCTAAAAAATCGTGTCAAAATGGTCTCTATCGTTAGTGCTACGTTTGTGCTGGTTTGTGCAGTCAAAATAAATGTTTGTGCCACTACAGTTTAAAAGATATTCCAGTTTGATTTTTCTCACGTGATGTAACTCAGCCCCCCTGTGCATCTTCAAATCGCGTCAAAATGGTCTATGTTTAGTGCTACGTTAGTGCTGGTTTGTGCTGTTAAAATAAATGTTTTTGATACTTTACTTTTTAAGTAATTAATACAACTTAATTTTGCCCTCTTGTTATGCAACACAGCCCACCGTCAACCTTCAAATCGCGGCAAAATGGTCTCTATCGTTTGTGCCAGGTTTGTGCTGTCTTGTATTCTTGTTACTCGTTGCGTTCTCGTCATTTCAGGTTGTGTTCATTGTATTTCTCCGTGCTACGTATGTTCATTGTTTACTCGTGTTTCTGACCTCGGACTGAACCTGTGTGCCCTATTTGGATTATGTTTGCTTACCTGTGTACCGTATCCTGCCAGTAAACGTTTGTTCTTTATTCAACTAGGCCTACTGAGTTCTGAGTCGTGCATTTAAGTTCTGCACATCACCTTCAATTCTTAACAACTATAGATTTTAAGTGACTTAAATTTTTATTTGGTAAAGCCTTGATTGGAATAGTCCTATTAAGAATTGATGCGTCGATGTCATGAGGTTGTATTTTAATTGTTCAAACACTGTCTCACACGGTCTTACCTATACAAAAAAAAAAAAAAAACTTCCTGTGGCGAGTGAAAAGTGGTAAAAATAGATATAGGCAGTTTCTTCTGCTTTGCCGGTCAAGTGGTACAGTGGTATGGTTGCCTGCTGCTCTGGCTGAGTGCACATTCTGTGCATCTATTTGTTTGTGTTTCATCTCATGACCCTGCTACTTACAGCAGATACCGTGACAAGTGGCTAATAAAGAATATTACATCTAAATCAAAACCAGACTGAAGTGAACCAAACTCAAATGTATTTGAAAATAACGCACAAAAAACAAGCAAACACCTTATATAAACAGGACATACAAATGTGATGATTGGGGAACAATCAATTATTTTGATGGCACAAACGATAGAGCCTATTTTGAGATTTCAAAGTGGACTGTGGGCTGGTGAGGTCAAACGTGGGCATAATAAAGCTTTAACATTAACTTAAAAACTATAGTTGTTAAGAATTGAAGGTGATGTGCAGAACTTAAATGCACGACTCAGAACTCAGTAGTTGAATAAAGAACAAACGTTTACTGGCAGGATACGGTACACAGGTAAGCAAACATAATCCAAATAGGGCACACAGGTTCAGCCCGAGGTCAGAAACACGAGTAAACAATGAACATACGTAGCACGGAGAAATACAATGAACACAACCTGAAATGACGAGAACGCAACGATCGAGTAACAAGAATACAAGACAGCACAAACCTGGCACAAACGATAGAGACCATTTTGCCGCTAGGTTGACGGTGGGCTGTGTTGCATAACAAGAGGGCAAAATTAAGTTGTATTAATTACTTAAAAAGTAAAGTATCAAAAACATTTCTTTCAACAGCACAAACCAGCACTAACGTAGCACTAAACATATTGACCATTTTGACGCGATTTGAAGATGCACAGGGGGGCTGAGTTACATCACGTGAGCAAAATCAAACTGGAATATCTTTTAAACTGTAGTGGCACAAACATTTCTTTTGACTGCACAAACCAGGACAAACGTAGCACTAACGATAGAGACCATTTTGACACGATTTGAGCGTTCTAGGGGTGATGGTTGCATAACAAGTGGACTGTTTACATAACAAGAAGGGAAAATAAAGTTGTATTAATTACTTAAAAAGTAAAGTATCAAAAACATTTCTTTTAACAGCACAAACCAGCACTAACGTAGTACTAAACATAGAGACAATTTTGACGCGATTTGAAGATGGAGGGGGGGCTGAGTGACGTCACGTGAGAAAAATCAAACTGGAATACCTTTTAAACTATAGTTGCACAAATATTTATTTTGACTGCACAAACCAGCACAAACGTAGCACTAACGATAGAGACCATTTTGACGCGATTTGAAGGAGGACGGGGGGCTGAGTGACGTCATGTGTGAAAAATCAAACGGGAAAAACTAAGAAACCATAATAGCAAAACAATTTCTTTTGACGGCACAAACCAGCACAAACGTAGCACTAACGATTGGGACTATTTTGATGAGATTTGGGCGTGAACGGGGGGCTGGGTGACGTCACATGCCAGAAAATGCAATTTTGAATTACTCAAAATCCTTACCAGCACAAACGATAATTTTTACGGCACAAACCAGCACAAACCTAGCACAAACAAACAGCAGTGTTATTTTAATATTTTGAATGAGACGGGGGGCCAACTTCACACAGGTGTGCATGCGCGCACAGTTGAAAATCGATCGTTCACATCCAGCTGCTCACAGAACAAGTTTAGCGCACCACCGCTACCCTCACACTTTTTCATATAACCTTTTTTCAGCACTAGGTCATATGAGCATTAAATAAATGCTGCGTCTCAAAATGCCTTGGACAGCAGCGAGGATGACTCGCTTTGCCACGGGCCGAAACAGTTCGGAGCGACCACAGCCAGAGCGAACACAGCGGGGCAGAGGAGTGTCAGGAATAGTCTTTGGTGTACACATCAGTACGGCCTATTTGCACTACTGTTTAGTGGCAAGGCAGTGTTTTATTCAATGCCTTTTTATTTTCGTATATTATTTCAATGAATACAATTTATTTATTCATAAAAACCGGATCTGGTCTTCAAAATTTTTTTCCAAATATAGGTCGTCTTACAATGGGGTTTGTGTTTATATTCGGACCAATACGGTACAGCGGGCGCTCACATGACGTTAAGCATTTCCTGGTGCATAATGTGACGCTTCAGAACCTAAAATCCCGTTTCTCCCCGTTGACACGACAACACATAACTGGCGTTTTCAGAAATCTCCACTTTGGCCGGAGTTTTTAGAAATGATCGTTTTCTGTGATAAGACAGGGCCTCGGACAGGGGGTGTTGCAGCACCCCCAGCACCCCTACTTCCCGCGGTACTGGGTGCAACTTACAGCTGAATGTAGTGCCATGTTGTTAAACGAAAACCTACGCTAGCCTGGCTCGCTCTCGCGCATCTCTGTTCGCGCTCGTGCATGATTGCGCGTCCAGGTACTTGGAATGGGTGGAGTCAGAGTCAGCGTTGAAGGAGAGGGGGTAGGACCATTTGAGTTGTGTATTTTCAAAATCTGCTGGCGTTTCGCAGATCACCTACCCAACCTTTAAGTAAACAAACACATATGTGACTAATGTCAGAGAATGTCTAATATGAGGAGAATGGGCACTCGCGGGTTAGTTCCGGTTTTCTGGACTGGTTGCAGTAATAATCTCTGACCACGCGGGGCGCTCGTAGGCGAGTCCAGAATGAATGGGAGCCAACGGGGTTTTATCGTCAGAATCCACTTTTCTCACAATGTAATTTTTTGTCAAGTAATTTGAAAGTTGCTATCAAAAGGTGGGGCTAAGATAATAAACTCAGCTGAATATTGCATTTTTTAAGGTCACGTATCTGTTCTAAAAAGGCGTTAAAAACATGCGATGACGTCACACATTGTCATACTGTCAGAGGTACTGCTTTACGGCAGTTTCTAAAGCACTTCCCTTTTCCCGCAACGATAACACCAGCTGTTGGAGGTAAGGCTTTTTTTCGCTTAATACCCTAGCCTACAGAGTTTTAGTGAGCTAATGTAAAAAAAAGAAATGCGCGAATGTTTTACATATGTATGTTACTTACTGAGAGTGTTTTATCTAATCCTCACTAGTGCCGATGATAAAGCTTTTTTTTTTAGCAACGATTATTTGCCATTTCTTTCTCCTAATATAGAAACCTGGATTAGAATCATAATCATAATAAGACTGCATCAATTTAGTTTACATCAGCAAACAATCTGCTAGAGAGCAGTGTTCTGTTGTACTCATGCCTCTTCCTTTCTTGATCTCTACAGTTGGACCTTGATTCTGTGACAACGGACAAGTCTTCTTCCTCTGTCCTTTTCCCCTGCCTCTGTTCAGTATGTTCAGTGTTGTTAAATCATTTCTCTGTTTTTATTAGTTACTGTTCTTATTGTGTTCTTGTTAGTGTGATGTTTGAATAAACTTGCCTGTTGCAATGTTGGTATAATGTTTGTATAATTACTGTTATATAACTGTTACTGTTTCAATGTGACCCAGACCATATTTCTCATTTAACAAACATGTGTAGCTTATAATGTGTTGCAGGGCAGAGCAATTATATTCAATGGCTTAAAACAAACCCATCTGGAAAGATCAGTGAATGCATAGAAATCAATGACAAGTGGTGTAGATGGTTTTCCCTCTGTGCAAGGTCATTAGCCCAATTCCTACAAAAAAATAACGACTGTAATAGCAGATGTTGAAGTTGTTAAATCGTTAACTAACCATTTGTATGGAACAATCGGTTAAGGTAAGTTAAGTGCTTGAGTCTCGACACTTTAGAGAATGTCTAGCGCGCAACTTGAATAAGCCATGTGCGATATTACCCGGGCTCCAGCGCAACTTTCCTTACCAGGTGAAGCCTCAGGTAGCCTAGGACTATGGCGTCACATTAGTGCCATAATTCACTAATGTGATAAAGGATGCATTCGGGCGTATTACATTATTCCACACGCGTAGATATTAACTGCGAGCGCGCAAATGATCTCTGCGCGCGCAAAACAGCCTCTCGCGCGCGCAAATTACCTCAGCGCGCGCAAAACAGCCTCTCGCGCACGCAAATTACCTCAGCGCGCGCAAAACCTCTCGCGAAAGATGTTTTTACGCTCTCGCTCGAATTTAATTTTGGAACTATGGGGGAGGGAACCAAGGCAGGGCGGGCTTTCCTATGATTGGCTGTTTCTGAAGCGCGATATTTGATTGACAGCCCTCCTCAGCTCTCCTCTCATTCAATTCTGAATTGTACAGTTAATGGCTGAAACGATAGTTACTTATTGTAACTCTAGATTCTATGAGTATAGGGGCAGCCTTTTAAGGCTATCGATATTGGGTTATCCCTAGGCGTGAGCCATAGCACTGAAAATTTGCAATCCCCGACCACCAACAGCGTGGGCCTCAATAACGTCCGCGTGCGGCGTGCCTCAACGACGTCCGCATTTCGCAGATATAGTCGGGCGCCGGCGGACGTTCTGCTCCCAATAAACAGCTTTTCTTCAGCTATTTAAAGGACGATGAGGCCGACACTTCAAAGGCTGGGCCTATACTCATAGAATCTGGAGTTACAATACGTTCAGCCATTTACTGTACAATTCAGAATTGAATGTGAGGAGGGCTGTCAATCAAATATCGCGCTTCAGAAACGGCCAATCACGTTTGGCCGTTTCATGTATCGCCCTGCCTTGGTTCCCTCCCCCATAGTGCCACGCACTATGGGGGGCGCGCTCGCAGTTAATATCTACGCGTGTGGAATAATGTAATACGCCCGAATGCATCTTTTATCACATTAGTGAATTATGGCACTAATGTGACGCCATACGGGCGTATTACATTATTCCACACGCGTAGATATTAACTGCGAGCGCGCAAATGATCTCTGCGCGCGCAAAACAGCCTCTCGCGCGCGCAAATTACCTCAGCGCGCGCAAAACAGCTACTCGCGCGCGCAAATTACCTCAGCACGCGCAAAACCTCTCGCGAAAGATGTTTTTACGCTCTCGCTCGAATTTAATTTTGGCACTATGGGGGAGGGAACCAAGGCAGGGCGATACGTGAAACGGCCAAACGTGATTCACGCCTAGGGATAACCCAATATCGATAGCCTTAAAAGGCTACCCCTATACTCATAGAATCTATCGTTTCAGCCATTAACTGTACAATTCAGAATTGAATGAGAGGAGAGCTGAGGAGGGCTGTCAATCAAATATCGCGCTTCAGAAACAGCCAATCATAGGAAAGCCCGCCCTGCCTTGGTTCCCTCCCCCATAGTGCCAAAATTAAATTCGAGCGAGAGCGTACCATCTTTCGCGAGAGGTTTTGCGCGCGCTGAGGTAAATTGCGCGCGCGAGAGGCTGTTTTGCGCGCACTGAGGTAATTTGCGCGCGCGAGAGGCTGTTTTGCGCGCGCAGAAATCATTTGCGCGCTCGCAGTTAATATCTACGCGTGTGGAATAATGTAATACGCCCGAATGCATCTTTTATCACATTAGTGAATTATGGCACTAATGTGACGCCATATAGGACCATTCATACAGGAGCAAGCAAGAACGTTACCTTTTTCTGTCCTTGGGAAACGAAAAGACGGACAATCCGTTTCCACTGTTAGTGCAGTTTATCATTGCACATTTACGAGGCATTTATTTTTTAAACTATCTTTATTTTCGAAAAATAGACAATGACAGATGAAATGATATTGAGCGGGACATTGACTGTATTATTTAAGGTGGTCATACCGTACCTACCATGTATATAACACATTGAACATTGAACACAAGAAATGGAAGAAATTCCATTTATGCCCATGTACTTTCACCATACATACTATCTAAAAAATAAAAGGGCCTGCAGGAAAATATAAATACAGTACGCAAAAATTGAGTTCGACGGAAGGTCGAAGTTAACACGTTTCTGATTACTCTTCAGCTTCAGATGCCGTCAAGAGGGTTCTCTGGTCGTAATCAGTCGCAAGTCCGTCCCTGACCAATCAGCATTCATTAGCAGAATGCTAGCGTGTATGGCCAACAACCGCCCAAACTGTAAGAAATCGAAAGGACATAAGTACTCACTCATTTGACTTTTGAACCATAATCTATATTGAACTTGCGGAATCTACAATAAAATTTGCGATATTTCAACGAAAAGCAGGTGAAAGAGGCATAATTAGCCGTCTAGCCCCATAGACTCCCATTCAATCTGGACTCGCCCGCGATCACCCCCAGTGGATGTCTCATGGAACTACAACCAAAATCGGTACAATGGGGCGTATAGGGAGTGCCCAGGCTCTTCGTAGACGGGCTCTGCTAATGTGTACTTAAAATCCATGAACAACTAATAAACATTGAGTTTTGTTAACATAAAATGGTGTTGTTGTGAACTTAATATAGTGGTTTGTAAACTGGAAACTTTTTAGTCATATTAAAGCTATACTGTACGATGTGAGAGAGCTAGCATGATTTGAAATTAGCTTCTCTTCGGAGTTCCGTTTAACTCCTCCCCCACCCTTCAGGACTCCCTGCCCCAACCCCTCGACACAGAGCCGTGCACGAGCGCTAATGCTGCTTACGGCTTACTTCAACGCCAACCATTGCGTCACTTTTCAGGCCATTCAACTCCCTCAGCTGTCGCCATCGCTGAAAAGCGAATCCAAAATTTATTCTCGTTTTTCCTCGAGCATTCTCTTACTTTTTTTTTGTTGCTGCCTTTTCATTTTCTGTCTCTTTTTCTTGCCTTTTTAAAAGGATGAACCGGGGCAAGTAACGGTGGCAGTGGTAACTTCTGCTTTTTTTCTTCCATCGTGTTAACGTTGTAGGCTCACTAGGTCTAGTCCACTGTCATGAACTACTATGACAACAACGCTTTCTTTGCCCTCCGTGAACGCGCTCAGGCCGGCTCAGGCTCGTACACAGAGGGGAGAGAACGCGCAGGCTTGTGATTGGTTCTTTATATTCGGGTACAATGTCTCCGATTGGTAAGCATTTTAACAGGTTTATAGCAGATGCAGAATTCGGTTTTTTTTCGCTTCTTTTTCATTGCCCATAAGTTATTTATTGCTGTCAGGATGTAAAAACCAATTTCAACAACATATTAAAAAGTGCATATCACTGAAAATCGTACAATATGCCTTTAACTGCAAATATTTGAGTTGCCTCAACAGAAAATTGTAAGTCATATTACAGTTTTTTACGATACAATAAACACTAAAATCTAAAGTTTTGCCCAATTATCAAAACCTTACACTCAAGGAGCAAAACTCGGCCCCAGATTTGCACCACTGTAAGCACAATGAGTCCGTTCACACTTTGTGCAAAACAATACACACAGTAATTTGAAACACTAACACACGCGTCTATGCATTAGACACAGAAGTATATCAAGATGTCACTTCCTTTCAATTCTAAAGCACTGACTATCAAATTACCACACCCATGAGCCAGTTGATTGAACACTGCCATCAGGTGTGCAAACACAAGATTGCTTAATTGTAGACACACCAATCAGGTTTAAGCACTATAAAAATGCAGCAGGTGAGTTCACCAAACTTAACCAAAAAGGAAGGAAGAGGAAGAGGAAGAGTGAGGATGAGAGGGGGAATCGGAAAAGGAGGAGAAGGAGGCAGAGGCCGTGCCAGAGGTAGAGGCCGAGGTAGAGGTAGAGGTAGAGGAAGAGGAAGAGGAAGACTTCAAGCAGGAGGAGGTGAAGCTCAAAGGAGAAGAGGTCCAACTTTAAGCAATGAAATTCGCGCAACTCTTGTGGACCATTTTGTGAACCATGGATTGACGCTGAGGGAGGCTGGACTGAGACCAGAGTCCAGCCAAATCTCAGCAGATTCACCATGGCATCTGTCATAAGGGCATTCAGACTGGAAAACAGGTACAAAAATTACCTGTTTACAGCTTCTTACTGTATGCACCCCATATCAGCACTTTTGATACCCCTTCCTGTGACATTTTACAGTAGGTTACATGTGTTTTGTTCTACATAGGATTGAGGGTCGAGTACAACGAGGAGGAAGGGCTCCCATTTTCACACCACTGCAGGAGAGGGAGATTGTGAATATGGTTTTGGCAAATAATGCCATCAGGCTTCGTGAAATCCAGGCCAAAATTATTGAAGACCAAATCATTTTTTCAGAACGTGAATCAGGTCTCTCTGTCCACCATAGCTCGTATCCTGAAGGCACATCAGGTACAAATGAAACAGATGTACCGAGTGCCTTTTGAGAGGAACTCGGAGAGGGTCCAACAGCTGCGGAATGAGTATGTGGAGGTATGTATTGTTCACTTTAGCACTCTGATGTTGCATACTGCACACATAACCTTTTTTTACATGTGAATGTGCTGTACACTAAATCTATGCTGAACTACACAATCTTGTCTCGCTGTATTTTAGAGAGTCTTACAAATGGATGCTGAGGCCATTCAGCATGAGTACATCTACATAGGCGAGGCGGGGTTTAACCTCTCAAAGGTCAGAAGGAGGGGAAGAAATGTAATTGGCCAGAGGGCAATTATTAGTGTCCCGGGGCAACGTGGGGGTAACATCACCCTTTGCGCGGCAATCACCCAGAATGGGGTCCTCCACCGCCATGCCAACATGGGTCCGTATAAAACCCCTCACATCCTTGCATTTTTAGGCAGATTATACAACCTCACAATCAATAACATACAGATCCAATACATTGTCACCTGGGACAATGTTTCATTCCACCGCTCTGCTCTGGTTCAGAACTGGTTTACACAGCACCCAAATTTCACAGTCCTTTTCCTGCCACCATATTCACCATTTCTTAACCCAATTGAAGAATTTTTCTCGGCATGGCGGTGGAAGGTTTACGATCTGCACCCCCTGGCTCGGGTAGCCCTCGTTCAGGCCATGGAGGAGGCCTGTGACCAGGTTGAGGCCACAGCCATACAGGGGTGGATAAGGCATGCACGGCGATTCTTTCCCCGCTGTCTGGCGAATGAGGATATCGCCTGTGATGTAGATGAGATTCTCTGGCCATATCCAGCTAGGAGAAGAGACCAACAATAGCAATTTATGTGCTGTGTTTTCTTTTTTTTGGGGGGGGGGGGGGGGGGTTCTTTTTTTGTTCATGTTATGTTCATGAAAACTGGGAAATGTTTTTTTTGTTGGCTTGTTGCCTTGAGCATATGGAAAAAAATAAATAACATTGTCAACAGCATTAGTCTTGTGTCCTGTGTGGTTTCTACAGTAATGCATAAGTGTGTTTAGTGTTCACTGTGTGTATTGTTTTGCAAAAAGTGTGCGCAGACATTGTGTTTACAGTTGTGCAAATCCGAGCAATGTTTTGCAAATTCACTGTGTGCTTCACCCATACTACTCTATGCACTTAAAAGCAGAATTAGCCGAAAGTGTTTAAGGTGCAAACTGGTGTGTAACTGGTGCAAACAGAATTAAGTCATATGCAACGTGTGTGTTTCATATGGTAAAAGAATATGGTTTTGATAAGTTAGTGTATCGTTTTTACAAGAGTGGTTCATTTTGCAAAGGAGCTAAGGTGTTTTGCTAATTGGGTTTGTGATTGTGCTATTCGTGCGTTGGATTTTGCTGAACAAAACAATCAAAATTGTGTTTATTGTATTGTAAAAAACTAACTGCAAATATTTGAGTTTAACTAAATGAGCACTTTAATTCAACTGTTATCAAAAGGTTCAATTGGCAAGTCATCCAACCTTTTAAGTTCTGGAAAATTTTGACTTTAAGTTAATCAACTTAATAAAATTGAGGCAATCGATTGCCTCAATTTTTTTAAGTTCTGGTAACTTATTCGGGTTTACAGTGGTGTGTGTGTGTGTGTGTGTGTGTGTGTGTGTGTGTGTGTGTGTGTGTGTGTGTGTGTGTGTGTGTGTGTGTGTGTGTGTGTGTGTGTGTGTGTGTGTGTGTGTGTGTGTGTGTGTGTGTGTGTGTGTGGAAATGCCTTGCATGACACAGTAGGAGGCGGAAATGACTCAGATTAGGAAGTAGCTGAAACAAAGATTGGTGACAGTTGAACTGGCCGAGGTATAATCTCAGATATGGAAACCAGAGCATTTATCTCCAGTATGCAAATGAGGGATACTAAAAAGTCGTATCACAAGGTTCGTGATTAAAGTCGTATCACAAGGTTGTTCTATATGCATTGTAATCGTCGATAAGATAAACATTTGTCCTACAATGACTAAAGGAAAGAAAAAAAAAAAGGTCAATCTCTTTTGTAAGAAAAACAGATTGTTAGGACTCTAATTCCACTTCTAGTGTGTGTGTGTGTGTGTGTGTGTGTGTGTGTGTGTGTGTGTGTGTGTGTGTGTGTGTGTGTGTGTGTGTGTGTGTGTGAGCGTATGCGCGCTAAGCCACGGCTTGTCATTACACTACACTTCATGAACTGTATCTGAAAATGTACTACGCGTATGCAAGAAAAATACATTTTAATATTTCAACCAACTAACTAACTAATTAACTTTAAATAAACGAATACCAAAATACATTTAATAAATTTCTAGAGTTTGGTACTCTCGTAATCTTTAATTCATCAAGCAATGCTTAGAAGTATTCTACATCTACTCAATACTAATCGATAGATCAGTAGATCCAAACCGCCTTGGAATCTTGCCGTGGAAGAATGGTTCTAGGATTTGAAGACATTCATTGCTTACACTGGATAATCAAATAACAACAAAAAAGTCCCAATGACCACATTCACCCTACAAAATAAAATAGCCATTTGCTGGAGACAAAAAAGCGATATTTTCTAGGATTCTACAGCAGAATATATGAACGCCTACCAGTCATGCATCTGTCCATCGTTAGTGGCGCTGCAGCTTTAGTTAGTTGTTACTTAGTCGGTTTGAAAGCACAAGTCCGAGCTCTGCACAGCTTAAACAACAGCGGAGTTCCTATTATATACCGCACTGTGCACATACGCATCGTGACGGGGGTCCAACAAACCTGACTTGACTTGTAGATCCGGTCTTTAATATGTTCGACTTGCGAAAGTAGTATCTAAAAAAACGATATGAAAATAGGCCTACGTTCTTTCTTATGTTAAACTATGACCTTCCAACACGAGTGCACCACACACATTAACTAAATCCTTGAAAGGTCTTGCAACTTATTCCCTCGAAAGACTACAAAGTCGAGAATGTGTTGGGTCTATAAGACTGAGTTAGGGCGCTCTCCAGGGGCAAGAAGTGCCACTGCAGCACAGAATTCAGAAGTTAGACTGTTTACGACACAGCGTAACCCCCTCGTTAACATTAGTTATTTAAGTGATCACACTTACGTAATAATAACACTGTATCGTCACAACCCTTCCCTAACCCCATATGCACCTATAGGTTTTCCCTGTGTGTTTATAATGTGTGCATTTTCTTGATTACTGATTCTATTTAGGTTGATTGTGTGTGCCTCAGAATCCGGTTGCTTGCCTTTCAGGTGGTGGTATCCCCGTTTGCACCCACCTGGTACATTGGACAATAGTAAAGCATAATATAATCGGTAGGCTATAACCTTTCTAGAACCCTGAACAATATCGATGATATTCGGTATAGTAGAATACGTTTAGTGCCTATATGCCTGGACCACGAGCCCCTTCTGATTATTTCACATTCATGGGAACACTAAAGATGAGGGGAAAATAATAAAATATACTACTGTGGCCTTTTTTATGTTGTACGGAGAATATGGGTCTGGATGAACATTAAACTAAATTGTGCTGGTCACAACAAGCATTCTGGCCATATCAATTTGCTGAAAGCACATTTTTTTTATAAGAAGTCATGCTATGATGTTGCAGCAGTCATGCCATTTAGGTAATTTTGTTTTTACCATTACAAAACAAGTATAGCTTAAGGGACTGGATTATCACACATTGGGCTTTAAGAGTCTTTGTTTTATTCTCTTTTATTCTGTTTTCCTGTACAAAAAGATGTGCTATGAATGCATGTGTCTCATTGTTTGACTGCAAAAGTCAACCAACATGCGATAGTAAATTGCCTTGACAGCCAGCCAAAGACTGTGAGCATTTTTAAATGTTATTTCTTTCAGCCTGACACTAATATATTCGTTGCCACCATCATTTACTGAACTGTTTCATCCATACAATGTAAAAACCCAGCATCTGACAAAGATATTCATTCTTTCTTCTGGCTTTTTCAGTAATATGGGAGGAGAATGAGCTGAAAGTAGTTATTACTGTGTTTTTTTGTTGCATTAGTGTGGAAATCGATGAACACGTCAACTGTCCCTCAAGAAAGGAACCAATAAATAATTATTCTATGATTGCAGAAAGGACTATTTGACTATTTTATATTGTAAAAGTAAGATTAGGCATAGGCAAAAGGGCAGCAAGAATTAAGGCTTGCAAATATACTTTGTACAAAGACCGATAAGGCTGTGCAAACTCCTTAACATAAAAGTATCTCTGATGTGGTCGGATATGAGCTCTGCAGTAAAACATGAAACTGCTGAATACAAATTTCTTATGGTTTATCTATTTTATATCACTTGCAAACCGATTAGTGATGAATAGTTTATGTACAACACATTTCCCCCTTTCTCCTAAGTTTTGGCTTCGATAGATACACGTTAGTATTGAATGTGACAGCGATACATGATTATCCTGAATGGAAGCTGGTTGTGGCAATATGACGCAAACTGCCATTTGTGTGATGGGCTGTGTCTGTCTGTCTGTCTGTCTGTCTGTCTGTCTGTCTGTCTGTCTGTCTGTCTGTCTGTCTGTCTGTCTGCGTGCGTGCGTGTGTGTGTGCAGGGCAGGCCCATATTCCTCCTTGTATAACACCCTGTACTTTAATGGGTTAAGACTTGAAGAATGATCAATGTTTTCCTTTGGTTTTACTTTTCCAGATTTAACACCGATCTAGCAGCCTAGTTCTAAAGCAAAAACTATTATTATTGAAACATCTCTGGTTCATATGCATGGCTTTGATGAATCGTTGCATTTAGAAAGTAGATCAAAACCATAGTGTAGTCATAAAGCCTGATGGATTTGATGATTTACCACATGCTAACAACAAGGACCTACAGTTGGTCCGGGTTCTCTCGACAGTGTCTGTCCTGGCATGGGTTTCTATCAGTAAATATTTAGTACAATTCATTTATTTTATTGGCTTATGTCAACTCCAACGATTCTGCGTTGTTCACAGTGCATACGCTGTCGGCGCTGTCCGTTACACATCGTCTCCCTTACTGTCACACCCCACTCATCCTATTAGCCAAATCGTGTGTCCGTCAAGGCGCCCAACAAAGCAATTGGCTGGTTCCTAGGCGTTCAACCGCCGTTGACGTACCTGTCTCGCCGTGATAGGCCGACGGCTCTTCCTGCTATCCGTTTTGTTCCCGCCCCCCCCGGTCGACCACTTCCAAGCAGTGTTGCCAGATTGGGCCAGAATCTGGCAACCATGAATTCAGCGTGTTGCAGCAAGAGTTGCCAGATTGGTCGGGAAATCTGCCCCAATCTGGCAACACTGCTTCCAAGGAAGAAGGAACCGCTTGAGACGCATGTGTCAATAACTGTGCTGCAGGATCCCGCTGCTATGTGACTCCTTGGGACGCATTTCTATCATTTTGCGTGCTTGGAAGTGAGGTTTGAATTTAGAAGCGCCACTGGTATCTCGGATCATAGTGGGAGCGAGTGGGGAGGGAGTGAAAAGGGGCTGTGGAAGTGTGGAGAGAAAAAAAAAAGGGGGGGTCTTTCTTTCCTGGTGTATCGGATAGCTCGCTCGTTAGCCACGACGGGACTGACGTAGAATATGGCGGAACATCACCCCGTTTCTGACAGCAAGCACAAAGCGCCCCCCGCCAGCCTCGGGTCCGCGTCCTACTCCGGGAATGGACGCACCGGCAGCAGTGCCTCCTCCTCGGCGATGGGAGAACCGGGCGGCTCCGTCGGAGGAGCAGGGGGTCTTTCGGGCGGCTTGGCACAGCCCGCCGGGTGGCAGTCCCTCCTGTCTTTCACCATTCTCTTCCTGGCCTGGCTGGCCGGCTTCAGCTCCAGGCTCTTCGCTGTCATCCGCTTCGAGAGCATCATACACGAGTTTGACCCCTGGTGAGTGTTGCAAACTATCGTTGCTTCCGCTTTGTGTTCTGCAGATTGATCCAGAGTGTAGAATCGGGACATGGACACGGTGAGGGAGAGGACGTGGTGGTTTGTGATCCAGACCAGGACTCTTCTCGGAGAGGTTTCCTTTATTTATCACGAGGTGTATCATCATCATACCGCCTGCTGCTGAACTGGTAATGAATTGTTTTAATCTTGGGTCTTTATGTGCACAACATTGTAGATGCAACACAATATGTTGTCAATGACAGCTGATGATGTTGTCGAGGATCTGGGAGCCCAATGAGAACTATAGTGACCCAGTGGTGCTCCGGGTGACAGTCAGAGGTTTGAACCCGGAAAGGTGCAACCACCAACCGGCAGGAGTTGTCGAATAGATTATTGTCCTTGGTCAGCCCTTCTGTCATTTTGAATCATCCTGTTGGAGGTTTTTAAAACTTCACTCTCTGTCTATAATGAAATATCCATGAAGACTTTAGCTACTCTTCGACACATTCTGGCCAACATCCTACAAGAGGATTATGACTTAGTTGCAAACGTTTTTGCATAGTTTTGTTGTTGTCTTGCAATGAAATGGCAATTTTTTTTAGTGAATCATTATATTTTCTGTGTTTTCAATGTTTTGCTGTCAGCAGGTTTTGGTAAGATTATATCAAATATAGTGTAATGAAAATTATGTATTAAAGTCAAGCATATTTTATATTATCATATATGGTCATGCCTACATTTAAATTACAACAAACAATCAGTAGCTTCCTCAAAGTATTCAGCCTTACCTATTTTGATATTGCGAAATATCTTCATGATTGATTCTTTCTGTAATCGTCTAAGTTAAGTCATTTGTGTATTGGATGACTTTTGTCCTCTAGGATATGTATTGTGTTAGGGTCATCGTTCCATGAATGTTTTTAAATGTAATTGTCACAATGACAACTTCGGAGAGACATTCTTCTTTCGTATCCACAGGTGTTGAGAGTACTGTTTGTACACACAGGTATTTCAATACCTGTGTCCTGGGACTCTAATAGTTATTTATTCGGTCAGAGGTTCATTACAGGCTACAAACTACTACTAAGCCTCACATCATCATTTCATGGCACTGAGGCTTTCAGCACTATGACCTCACTACAAGGTTACTCTCACAGGGAGTACCAGACGAGAGTCAAATGACAGTTGTAGTCTGTCTGTACGTCTGTCTTCTTCTTCAGAGGCCCTAGATGAGGCTGTCACTACGGCCAACAGGGAGCCTGTCAGTCGATGCGTTGTCACACTTTAATCATGTTTTGCGTTAATCTTGCATTGCACAACATCAGCCCGAACTGCTTCATTAGCGCTTGTGTCAATCTTTGGTGCACTAAGCATACTTTTAGCAAGCTGGATCTCCCCAGGAGTTAATGTCTTGCAGGGGCAGAGGGTAACGTTGGCACTATCCATCATTTCCCTGCTTCATCACGAATCAAAATGACTAATCATTAGTAACAGATTTTTTGTGCAATTAGTGTCAGTCAGAGTTCAGTCCACTCATCAGGGACCTGGCTTCAATCACGGCGCTACATTTTCTGCAATTTAGTTCTTTAATAATTAAAAAGCAATCTAGATTCCTGTGCATTTATCTGTATGTTATATTCCCCTTTAGTTGTGTTAATTTCCTCAGGCAAGCAAAGGGGGGGGATAAAGGCCTTATTGACATATGGCAAAGGTTGTTTGATTTCAGACGAGGTCCACCAAATGGTCCTTGCTGCTGTGTGAAGGGAATTCTTCTCGAAACCAGAAAACCTCAAGCGCCCTTTTGTAGAATACTCACAGGTGGGTGGGGATGGATTGAGTTGTGCAATGGAGCACCCCGACAAGTATGATGCAAACTGCCATTTTCCTTTATTCCCTCCCTTGCTGCTTACACAACGGAAGAAATGGAAG
Source organism: Gadus morhua (assembly GCF_902167405.1). Lineage (NCBI taxonomy): Eukaryota > Metazoa > Chordata > Actinopteri > Gadiformes > Gadidae > Gadus > Gadus morhua. The sequence goes on along the minus strand of NC_044058.1, from coordinate 21,838,088 downwards.
AAATAATCCATTGACTTTTTTTTTAGGATTGAAGTGATGATTGTGCGCCTGTCTTAGTCATCCTGTGTGGCTGCGCTACATAATTGGTTAAAAGTTGTGCCACATTTCCAGGCTTTCTCCCAAAATGAATATGTCTCCCGGAAAGTGTTTTTTGTGTTTTTTTTTCTTCTTTTTCTTCCTCATTTTCCGTTGTATCCGGCAAAGAGGGGTGGCGCACCAAGGTGTAGCTGAGCGGTTTGCGAATGGAAGGTAGCAGGGGGAGGGCTGCGTGATGGGTGGAGGAATGAAACGTCTCAGCTTGAAAGGGAATAGGGAAGCAGTTCCCCAGATTAAACCCTGCTGGCTTCATTTGCACTGACTGCCGCCGCGGATCAAACCCTTCCCTCTCCTGTGTGTGTTTGTGTGTGGTGCGCGCACACACACACACACACACACACAGCCTCGCCCTCACGCTGGCAGGCTCTCTTACCCAGGGGCTGCCGTGAGCTCCACCGATTCATGTGTTTATCTAATTCATGGGTCTCGCAGAGTAAACAACACTAGTATGAAAGACGATGCGATCCGGGGCACGACGAAGAGTACGAGACCTGAAAGGGTTGTGTTGTGTTGTTTGGGCGTCCTAGGGAGAAAGTGGAGCTCCGTCTCCAACTATCAGGGCACATTGGGCAGGGCAGAGATTTGAGGTCATAAGCGCTCGTCGTACCGCTAGGGGTGGCCGTGGGCCAAGTGCTCCTGAAACACGACTCCTCGTAGAGCGATTGACTGCCAGGCAGTGACGGCCAGACGCTTTGCCCGAGCAGAGAAGTAGAGATCCCCAGGGCAGAGTCCAGACTCGCAGCAGGCTGCAAGAGATCAGTGTTGCTCATGTACATCGGGCTACACGGGACCGAGGCCGGCCAAAGAAGGGGGAGTGCATGTTTATGAAATAGTTTGGCTTGCACATTTGTCTTCCCTGTGAAACGTGTGGTTGTGAGATGGTGGTTTGGTGTAGTGTGGCTGCCTGTTCCCGGTGGAGGGTTCGTGACATTTCCTCTTGCCCCCCCTAGATAGTACTGAAAAGGTTCTGTTTTTTTCCTGCATTAGGATCTGGTTTGGTTGCCGCACGGGGAATCGCATTCGGAACACAGATTTGTGTTCTTCCTAAATCAGCCCAATTGTAAAGGCGGGCATGAATAATGGATTCGAAGTGCCCCGGAGGAGGGCCAAGTTTTATTGTTCAATTTTTTTTGTTGCCTCTCCAGAAGCCCATTATGTAGATGGTTGGCACACAGCCCTTCTTTCCAGTAACGCAAATAAGGGTTTATGTATCTTCCATTTACCGACACCTATGTGTGTACCGATCCAACACCTGTATACACATTACCCCATCTGAGACTCGGACACAACACGTCTGAGTCACCACTGTACAGTGTGCCGCTGTGATCAAGGATGTTCGATTGAAGCAGTCTGAAGTGAATGAAAGGACGTGACTTGATTTTGTGAATATTAATAATTTACACAGATCCAAAAGTGCTGCTCTATTTTCCTTTGATAATATTAATTTTGCTGTCAGTGGCATATCAGCTGAAGGAAATTGATTAAATTGCTTGATTTAAATAGCATAAATTGGAAAGATTCCATAATAATTCCATCATACCAAATAAATAAGGAATTTCAATCTCCTCTATTATCATTTAGTAGTCGTTTGAAAAGAATACCCAACCCTGATGGGGTGGATTGGATTCTTACTCAACCTTGTGGTCAGATGTCAGACGTCCTTGGATAAAAATTCCAACCACTGGAGGTTTAAATTCCCAGGCTGGCTCTGCCAAAGATGCGAGGGCTGCTTGCATTACTGAATGCTGCCTGATTGTTTTCCCTGTCATGGCCCGGATGCACTTCACATCGATGATACGGTGAAACATTTCAGAATGTCTCTCTCTCTCTCTCACTCTCACTCTCACTCACTCACTCACTCACTCTCCTCCTCTGGCTCCCACGGCAGTTCTGTTACCTCTTCTTCATCACCTTGCACAACCCTGCATGTGGGCATGTCACATGCTATCTCCATCTTTTTTTCTCTCTCGCCCACCCTTCACACCCACCCGCCGCCTCTACCGTTCGCACCTCTCCGACGGCGCGCCTACCTTCTCTGAGAAGATTGTAATCGGCTTTGGCAGTTCTAACTAATTCCCATGGCCATTTTTCTAAAGTCACAAAGAAGTGTACAATTCAAAAGTCATCCTGACCTGACCGGTAGTGGCTATAAAACAACCTGGCGAAAAGGTCTGTGTTCTTGTCTGACACCTTCGCATTAGGGTCCTGATGTCTAGGCCTCGTGTGTCGTGGCATGGGCCCGGGGTCGGGTGTGCTTTATGTCTGACTCGTGGCAGCCCCGGCTGAGGCAGGATGAGAGAGGCTGCCCTCCTCCGTCCTCTGGGCTTCATAAGAGTTCTGCTACCAGACGTGACCTTGATTCAAGTGCTCCGTGAGACCACAAGATGTCGTTTTCTACTCGTGTGGCGTCAGAACCCCACTTCTTTCTTTTTCACAGAGTGGAGAAACCACACAGAGAGACCACCCCCCCCCCCCTAAACCCGGCCCCTTTAATACTCCTGTTCATCCTCTCATTCTTTTCTTCAACCTTTTTGTCCTGTTCTCCAATCTCCCTCGACACAAGTTTCCCCGCCACTTGCCATCAAGCTGCTGATTGCCCCCCCCCCCCCCCCCCCCCCCGGCAGTCCCCTGCGACGTCGGGCTCTCTGTCCGTACGGTGGCTCCTCTCTCTCACCTTTTCCATCGCATCAGAGGAGCAGGCTAGCATGAGATGGCAGTTTGGTCCGTGGAGCGCTCACAGGGCGGTGCAGACCTCCCCCCCCCCCATCCCCGCTCAGCGACAGTGCTCACTGGTTTTTATTAGCTGCATCTGAGCTTCCTTAAGTCCATCAGGGCGCGATACAGCCATACCCTCCTCGTCCCACGGTGTCCTTTTTAGTTTCTTAATGAGATGATCCCTATCGAGGACACGGAGCTATTCCACTCCTGACTCGTGGTGGAGGAGTGGGGTGTTGTGCACCGGGAATTTTGAACAAAATGCCTGTGGTGGTCCTCCTCGCTGAAGTATTTATGTATTCTGCTGTACTGTGCGATCTATTTAAAAATGGGCCTAACCGATTTTGATAGGTCACTGCAGTGCTGCCTTAGTGTGCATCCTGAATAGACCGAAGAGAAGCGAACACACAAACACGCACAGGCAAAGGCACACACACTAGAAGTGAGTCACAAATAGTATTGATTATTCAACATTTACTCTTAACTCAAAAGGGAATGACTTATTTTATTAATTTTTTCGGTCTATTGCAAATTATGTAGAACACCCTTGTGATACGACTTAAATCACAGTTGACCCTGGCATGGTGATACTAATTCTATTAGATGGAGCACTAATTGTAAGTGACAGTTTTTTCCGTCATTTGCATGCCAGAATTGCTCTGGTTTACCCATCTTAAGATGACTACCACGGCCAATTCAACTGTGACCAGTCTTTGTTTCAGTTATTTTACAGGAGTAAGAGCTATCCCCCCCCCCCCCCCCCTGTTGTCTAGTTTAAATCCAAGGATTTGTCCACACTACAACTTTCTTTCGTGTTCACACTGGGCATACCTTATTTACGACCGAAAGGTGAGCTTACCAGATCCAAGCCGCTGGTACTCTGCCAGCCCTGTTATTGATAACAGCGCCGGCCCTGTGCTCGGCTCCTCAGACAACAGGAAATAATAATGAGGGTTCAACGTCGAGCAGTCTCTTAGGATCCAGACTTAACTGCCTACTAGCGCTGTCTGAACAAACGTGTCGTAGTTTGAACAAGATAAGCGGTCTTTACCAAAGCGCCGGGCGGCCTTGTTCCCGCTGCAGGGAACGTTTTGTCGGATGGGATGAGAGGAAGGGGAGACACCCTAACAGTACCTCGCCACTCTCCCAACAACACCCCTGTGGCTGTTTGGGTCTTTGACTGGCGCTTTGGTTGAAGTACGCAATGGTCAATGTAGCTTTCATGTTATTTTTGAATCACATTGTAATTCGGCAGTAGCTCAGGAGGTAGAGCGGGTTGACTGGTAACCGGAATGTTTCTAGTTCGATCCCCGGCTACTCCTAAGCGAATGTCGAGGTGTCCCTGAGCAAGACACCTCCCACTAACTGATCCGGAAGAGTTGGCTGTCGCCCTGTGTGGATTACTTCGCCGTCGGTTTGTGGATGAATGGTTGCAAGTCACTTTGGAAAAAAGCGTCAACAGAATCCCCTAAATGTAAATGTAATATTGTAAAGTCTGAGCCATCATTGTACAGCTGAACATGCTGTATGTCGTTATGAACTCTGAGCCCTTTGTACTTTTGAGTCGTTGAAACAAATGAGTGAATCAGTCGTCCTCTTGGTTTTGTAGTCATCCTTCTACAAGCCCTTTACAATATTCAATGCTCCTTCTCTTGCATTTTACGGTAGTACTTGTTGGGAGTTGTGCTCCAACACTGTAGGAGTAATGCAATGAGGAGGACATCCTTCTATAGGTCAATTTCTTTGTGGAATATACTCTCTTCGCACATTCGTGTTATACCTGTGAAGAGGGAATTCAAGAGGCAAATTAAATCCTATTTTTATTTGTTAAATATGAACTCGGGACTCTGACTTGGCTTGGCGCTCAATGAATTATGTTTTGATGAAGGTGTTTGCGCTCTGAGGTGCCCAGACCCCCATTTATTTGTTTGTTTGACTGTTGCTATGTATTTGTAGTTTTGTCACTACTTTTACTGTATTTGAGTGATGATTAATTGTTTGTATGTTCAGATTTTAATTGGACCCCAGGGAGACTAGTCTGCCGCTTCTGCGACAACTAATGGGGATCCATAATAAACAATAAACAACAATACTTTCCCCGGTTCTGATAGGACTCCGCTTGGAGTCGAAAGGTTGCGTTCTCTTTATTTTATTTTTTCCTGTATAGATAAATGTGCACCATTTTGATTGACAAATCCGCGGTCAAGCTGTTCTGCACACAGGTCCACAGTAGCAACGCAGAGTATACGCCTGCAGATTTACTTGGCTGTTTCTCATTCTCGCCAAGTAAATAAGTCAGTAGTTGCATTTGGAACATTTTCTCCACCACATCCTACTGATAATGCTTGCAGGGTGCTCTTATGTGCAAGCTTTGCTTATCACTTGATTAAAGCCGCCGCCAGTGATTGGGCATGTGTGTAGCAGGCCCTGCCTTATGTAAATGAGTGGAGGGGGGGGGCTAACAGAGAAGCAATTTCTGCCTCTAGCATATATACCATCCAGGCCACTCCTGCTCATGAGAGTGGACTATGCTCTGCTGCCCCACGGATATAAGCTACAGCGCAAGTAGAGTTCTGGCTCGCATGGACTCTGTGGATAATTCACCCAGGCGGTCACCTTGAACACCAAATTATTACATCAGTCTTTCCCCGACCTCGCTTATATCAAGCATAGTTATCATTTGATGAATGGTGGTCCGGTGTTTAATACATAGGCCTGGAGAAGAAAACGATACCTTAGGGAAAATAATTTAATTGCCATTTTCTTTCAACGTTGACATTTTTTGTTATGCTTCAGTTGTGCAATTTCAGTCGCCATTTCCTCTACTAGACCACATTCTCTCATGTTGAGATGAGCCTGATTGTGACCGAAGGTTAGAAATGCTTGAAATGCTAATGAAGGTGAAACTCCTATTAATGGAGCTATATGGGGCAAATGTACTGTAGTAGATCTCAAAAGACCATGATATGCCGTAAGATGTAACGAACCTCTGACAACAGTGCTAAGCAGTTTAGAAAGTTCCTTTCTAGGTCAGAACGCTTGTGTTTGTTGTTGCGTGTGTGTGTTATGATTCACTTTTTCTTGGAGTTCCCCGGGTTGCCAGATATTAAACAAATTGGCACGCAATCACAGCATGCTGCAACCATGGAAGCAAACAAACACACTGGCTCGACTGAGTTTGATCTAGATTCTACCCTACATAAGAAGCCTCGTCCTCTTTTGAAAAAGACGTGCTTGACACGCGTACATCTTTGGGTTGCGTGTGAAGTATTGAGATAGGGCTTACGCCTCGTGCCCACTGCCTCCGTCCGTTAACTGATTCCCATTGACTTTGAATGGGGATGGACACGAAATGCATTGTGGATCCGTTCGCTCTGTCAAAAAGTAGAAAAATTTTCAACTTTTTCGGCTGCGACGGATCCGTCATCCAATCAGATCGTGTATGCAAATGTGTGAAATGTCTCGGGCTCTTACGACCCCGGAAAGCTCCCCTTCCGTCGTCCTTTGACTGACAGTGCAGTGGGCATGATGCGTTAGAGCTTAGGAGGATTTCAAGACGGATGCCAGATGATGTGGTGTAATTTGCAAACCATAAATACATTGAATCTAAGGAAAATAATTGAGATTGTCGCAAAATATAATGTTGTGCTCTGATCGTCTTCGCTCAAGTGTCAACCTGGCAACCCGCATGAGTTAAGAGTCAGGGGAGGACAGAGCAGCAGAGAAGACTCCAATGTTGGGATTTGGACTGCAGTACCCATTCTAAACTCTCAGTGTCACTGTTTCCACTGCACCTTTAAACTTCTCTTGAACTCGTTCCTTAATGTAAATTACCCCATGCATTTTTCATAATTGGCCGATGAAAGATTTGACGGTAGATACGTCTTTTGCTACTATCAGCCATCGGCAGTCTAATGATAGATAATTACAGTTTTCATTCATCAGATTAATTTGGATATTTTGCTTTTTATCAGCGGTATTGTTGCCCCTGTTCGATAGGTAGCATCAGAAAGTCTTGTGTCATTGCTGAGCTATTAATATTACTTGGTTCTTTGTAATTCGGTATTGCATACGTTTGAGATAAAAAATAAGGTTAATTCCCACCTCATGCACACACCTCAAATAACTGGCAATACTTGCTCCAAAGTAGATCAATCACTTGCTGTCTTCCTCATCCTCCCTTCTCTCATACTATCATACTGTGCCTGATACTGGTTCTCAAAGAAAAACTGCTGTTGTCTTCATAGAGGGCTTTACCTCACACTCTATAGGGTTCCACTACCCTGCAGAAACATGCATACATTCTCTCCCTTTACATGCTTCTGCGCTGACGTTGCCGCCCACATACGCAGAAATGTCTGTATAGAATAATAATGGCATAGATTAAAAATAATGCAAATTATTTTTTACTGCCAATTTTAACAAGGTTTTCCATAAAGTGTTTTATGGCGCTAGGATTGCATTTTTGCCAATGGTAGAATTGTCAGTGTTTTTGTGTGGTTTACTAGTTTCAACGAAAGGCTATCGGCCAATAGTGCAACAGCCATCTGATGTACATTGTGTGACACCGCACAAAGGCAAACAAATGTCATCCTAGGCTATTTGCAGAGCGCACAGATGTAGCTCGCTCACAGCCTGAAACCCTTTTCATCCCGTATTTCCCATAGTCGAATGTCATATTCTTTATCTAATCTGTTTGTGTTGCTGCAACACGCTGGTGCGTAGCATGTAGTCAGGAGGTGGAAGCTCAACCAGAGCACATCTTGATGCCCTCATTGTGGTTTTTAAAAGCCTAATCTGACATTTATTAAGTCATTTTCTTGCTTGACTGCTGTGTAGCTGCGCATTTGATAAATTTCATATAATATCCACTATTGTGCGATAAATTGTAATGGCAAACGAACAAGGTGCTATTTGAAGTCTGTTTTGCTTCGGTGTACAGAACTCGATCCAGGGGTTAGTTTGTCCATATGTTTTTATTTATTGTACTGTCTACTTGTCCATTGAAAGTGAGCATCCTTGCATTTTTCCTTTAGTGGTGAGAGGAAATAGCCTTTCCTTCTCACCAGCGCTTTTGTGTGTGTTCCTGTGCACAAAAGGCCTGAGATTGACTTTTGGCTCAATTCCTCTGGTTAAATAAACATCTTGACAAGGACTACTTTCCTGACTTTCATTACCTTAATTAAAATTGACACAGCCGCTCCCAAGAGGGTACAATACTGTAGGATGTGAAGACTTCTTTAAACCAATTCAAATGAACACGATCGCGGAATGAAGTGTTGTGGCCAAATTCTTGTGCAAAGTGAAGTGTTTTGGCTGGCCTAGCCTTTTCCCCCATCCACCATGATGCCAAGGTCTTTTGAGCGGGTAGACTTCTCCTGCCGCCCCCCTCCGCCTCTTTAAAGAGCAATATGGTGAGGTTTATCCTCAGTAAAAGAACAAATGAAAGCTGCAAAGTAGAATAATGGCCTTGCCTTCGGCCCCTCACAGTTTATTAATCACTGTACTCAACAAGAATCAAGAGCTTGTCTTTGTGCGGCCGATACATATTCACTGAAAAACTGCAGTTCAATTTGTCAGTCCCACTTAAATAATGCACAAAGCATTACAAAACCTATAAGTCTCATCTTGGCTCTTTTATTTTTAATGAACGATGAGACACTTGGAGGTTAAAGAGTGTCAGGTAATTGGAAAGTTGGGATTCGAGAAAGTTCAAACAGAATGACCTCCTCTGGCTCATTCAATTGCTCCCAGCTTTGCTGCTCCTTTGTATTATTTTGTATTATTCTGCTCGCCCACCTTCCCTTCCCTGTCATTTCTAGGTTTGCGCTGTCGGAGTTCTGCTCTTCAGCATTCACCAGCCGTGAAGCTGCATGCTTGCTGCTGGGTGCCAATTAGTTTGGCCCTGAGAGTTCTTCCAGCAGATAGCTTGTCTCTTTGATGTTGACCAGCCAGGCTCCTTTCCTCCTTCTGTTACGGATACTCTTTCTTCCACCCCCCCCCGCCTGCCCGCCTATCTGTCCACTTGCCTGGCATTGTCTCGGTGCATATGTGTATCAGTCACATTGGCTCACTTAAAGTCCCTCTGCTCGTCTTACTTATTACCTTGGGTGTAGTTGTCTCCCAGGGGTCCTAGCCCCCATCCTGTTCCTTTCCTTATTCGTCCTATCAGGCCGACCGGTAGGTATTTCTCTCCCAGTCCCTGGAGGAGGTCCCCGGCCTGCTCTTCAAGGCCGGGCCAACGGGTTTGCCAGTGGAACAGGGAACATTGGGAAGCAGAGACAAGGGCTTTGTTTTCTTTCTGGCCAGGTAAAGAGATTAGAGGGGTCTGGATAAGGAGATCTGTGCAAGAATGATTGGATGCGGCCGGATTTCGTTTTCCAGGAATGGCATCGTAGTACTCAGTCTGTCTAGGCTGTAGAATAAGATGTATGAAAAGTCGTCCACATTCTTGAGTCACCGGTGCTTTCTGCTTCAAAGGGTTTCAAGGTCTAGAAACTTCCTAGTGTCCTGATTTAAGTTTGAACAAGTTTGCTCTGTTTATTTTCAATTTTGTTGTGTATATTCCAACCCCTGGTTTATTGACTAAATCTCAATTTGACCTATAAAATAATAATGTTTCGAAAAGATCAGTCTTGTGGAACCCTTTTGTTAAGGGAAAATGTTACCCTGTAGTTTCCGGAAAGCAAGAAGCGTGTGGTGTATCTTGTTCTTGGCCACAAACCTACGTAAATGCAGTACATACACTGAGGTCACTACTGCCGCTGTTCTTTTATAACTGAAAAAGCAACAGACAAATGCGGTCCCCATTGTAGGGCCAACAAACCCTGCGGTAGGACGAACTTGTTTGTTACTGATGCATATTTGATGTGTCTGGATCCATAGAACAGCCATCATTTACAATGGCTCAACTGTGCCATGTATTATTGCGTTGTTTTACCCTGGTCTTAAAGCGATGATAGATTGTTTTTTCATATTTGTTGAAATTCTGTTTAACTCCAGACAGCCATTCATTCCATTCCGCCTGAGTACAGTGATTGGATAACCTACCTGTCCATCTACCTGTGTGTATTCCACAAGGCTGGCTGAGCTATTGCTAAAGCTAGCGAGCTAGTCATGTGTTTTGGGGCTCGTGGCTTTGACGAACAAAACAAAACAAAACTATGATCGATATTGCGAAATTAAAATGAAATCGATCCAAAATCGATTAAATCGATTTTTCTTTTTACACAGCCCTATCCTCGAACATTGTTCTTGTTTTGTGTAAACTCCATACCAGCTGCTCGCTACCTTCACACCGCTTGAGCCTAACCGCATACCCTACAGAAACCTTCAAATCGTTACTTACTCTAGGTGGTTTCTCCATATACCCTGACCTTAGTGTGCTGGGTTCTTCAGTGTGGAGATGGATGATGTCAGGGCATCTCATGCGGCATGGCTTAATGTGCCAATGCGCCAAGGAAAAGAAAATTGGTGGAAGTAGTGATCACCGCATGATCACCCCTGTGAGTATTAGCAGAGACAACAAGAGAAGCAAGAGGCTGATGTGACCCGATGGGTCTAATGTAACATTCATATTCAGGGCGGATCCAATGCTCAGCAATTCACTTTGCCTTTTTGCGCATGTGCACATTGATGTATTACTTATGATGTATTACACACACACAGCCCCCCCCTATCCTCGGATGCCCTCTAGAGTTATGATGAAGCTCAGTGATTTTCATGGGGATGTGGCGAATGAGGCTGATATCCAGTGTTTGGGGAACCAAAGGCCTCTGGCCCCTGCTGCAGTCATACTGAAGGAGAGGAATCATTCCATGAAACATATTAGAAGGCCAGAGCAGACACTTGGAAATGCTCAAAGGCTCACTCCTGCCAGAGAAGAAAATTCGACGTGTACAAGAGGTCGAGATGGGTGCCACTCAGGTTCTATAGGTGAGGCTAAAGACTTGTTGATTCTGGATGGCAGCAGGGTAGAAAACATTATGGATGTCTCAAGGCCGAGTAATCCTGACTAAGGCTTGTCATAATATTATATCACATTGTTATTGTCTAGCCCCATGTTAATTTCAGTTATGATCAGTCCGCTTCTGGGAACATAAAGTCTTATTTCGATCTTGCTGGTATTCTGTGCCCAGCCAAACAGCTAGTGTGATAACTAGTGCTGCAACATTTCCCCGACAGGCCCAAGAAATACCAGCCACAGTTGCAGTATTATGCATTATGTTTACAAAGTAATTTGACACATAGTGATGGGTAGCACTCTGGATGAGCTCTGAATGTGTTTCTCTGGTCAACAGAGGTTGGGGGATTTCAAGGGTAGGCTAATGATTGCTGTAGATATCTGCTAATTAATTTTTCAGACATGGACAGTATAATGTTGGGTACACACTATATGTTTTTTTCAAACTTAGAAAGCATGAGAGCACCCACCGACACGATACTACTGTGAACTCTGCTGTCCCTGTTCGCCACACTGCAGGATATCAGATCGTAAATATTGAACCGGTCTACTATTTGCGATTTCGATCGCTGAGGCTCTGATCGTTAAAAACACATACCACCCACACCACAGGATAGTTTCGGTAAAAATCGGTAGAGCTATCAACAAACAAGGGCTTTACTGAGCAGAGTCGGAAGAGGAAAATATCGGGCGAATTATCCTGTAGTGTGTACCAAGGATAACGTTCAAAGAACTCAAACAATTCCGCAAACTTGGTCTATAGTGAGGCAAAAGGGAGGGATGCAGCAGAGAACCAAGAACAGCAGAGAACATTTCACAACCTTGTGTATTCCTCAATCGTTGAAGGATGCACCCGCAAACAGTAGTTGGGCAATAGGTGAGCAGAGGGTGTCATGACAATCGAGCAACAACGATTGCCAGCATAGTGCAGGGGGACTGTCAAGTTTTGGCTTTACTACTTTGAGTGTTTGTCAGAAAATAGGTTGCAGGCCAGGGTTGTTTGTATATACTTCTCTATTATAGTGGACTCTGGTGTGTGATTCCTAAACGTTTGACTAAAGGTCAATCACTGGCAGATATATAGCTGCATTCTTTAAATTGATGTAGCTTAAGATTTTGAGTAGATGGCAATCTACAAAAAGTGGGGAAAATGTCTTACCAACTAACAAGCTGCATTGGCGCTACAATGCGAGACCCTCAGATCATTAGGAGACACCAGAGTTGTCACCTCTATAAACTACCACTATCAACTGTACAAAATGGATGAAAACAAGAGCAACTCCATTTCAAAACTGCCAATCAAGTGTGTCTGCGATGTTTGGTGCTCTTCGAGTACTGCAAATGCTCCTCAAAATGAAACAGACAGTCCCTAGGCTTCTAATTTGGCGATGCCTTAATGTGATGTCACCGTAAGGAGGCGGCGGAGTTGGAGGAGGGTAAGAGCTTGAAGGGGTTGTTGAGCCATTGGTCTGCATCACCTCGTCTCTGCCCACGACAGGTCTAACTCCCTCACGCACCTCGCTCTCTCTGCAGGGCCCTGCGCCGGGATACATTCCCTTTGCTTCCTACCAAATACTCTCACTGTCCTGATGGTTGATGGGAGCCTTTTGAAACTTTTCATGTTAAGAAGGCAGCTTGAAGGTTTCCTGATAGCTTTTAGGATAGGTGTGAACGATAATAGGGTGAATATGATGCAATATATTCATGGTGTTGCAACAGTGTAAAAACGACATCCTTTTCTGTATTTGCATCTTACAAATCATGCATCAAATTTTGCCTAATGTGACACTACTAAGGAGGCGCATCCGATCGGATCATTGAACGTGGTGTTTCCAGTCAGCTTCAGGTGTTTTGAGTGTGAGAGACGTCGTTCACCTTGTTCTGGGTTTCCATCGACACGATGTCTCGGGGCTGTTGTGTCTACCGCCTCGGAACAGGATGAGATGTTCCAGGAGTGAATGAGCATCTGAGTGGGTGGGCTCCCACTTTGTTGAGGGGGGAGAAAGAACCTGATGCACCCGGACACAGCGCTGAGCTGCTGCTGCCTCCGTGGACCGACGCACAGACACTGAAGTCCCTGTTCAGATGGGCTTTTAGACCTCTGGTTCTGCCCAGCGATTCGTTACCATTATATGAGAAGGGGAGAAAAGGTGTGCGGTCTGAAAAAACGGCAGGCTTGACTTTTTTGGGGTTTGCACAACGAGCAGTATTGAATTATTGCTCGGCTTTGACATTCACCTTTTAACTTCTGATAATTTGTGATGAAATAAGCGCCAAAGGCTTGGACGTTGCATTGGTTGAAGGCTACCGTGGTGATAGTATAAAGGAGAACACTAGATGCTGGTCTTGCTACTTTACCTCCTCTTGCAGCACACTGGCTACAGCTCAAAATGGAGCACAAACACAACGGGGGGGCCCCTGTTTTTGAAAATGATGTACGATACAGTCTGTCTGAAGTTGGGGGACCAATCCAAGAAAGTGTAGGCGCCTGTGGTTAAGTAATCGCCACGGCCCACCTGCTGTCGGCAATTTAGAGAATGAATGTGTTGGGCTGTTCTGTGGTAATTTACTCAAATCCCTCGGTGTGTGTGTGTGTGTGTGTGCGCGCGTGTGCGTGTGCGTGCGCACGTGTGCATGCGTGCGTGCGATTAATAATATGATTTCCGATCTCGTTTACAATCTGTGGTAAAAAGCTGTTGGCTGGTGGGAAACGAGAACACGTCCAGGGAAAAAAAAAACACCTTGCCATGGGAAGTGGGTCCCTGGAGAGGCAGGTTGGCTGCTTGGACCTCAGCCCACCCCTGGGTGCTGCCTGTTTTAATAAGATGGTTATACTCGGGAGCAGTGATCCTCGCGTCGTGCCTGTCACATGCCTGCTTCTTGCCAGAGTTTAGAGGAATTCCAGGAGGCGTATGTAACAGATTTAATAAAGGTTTTGCGTGGAGTTGCGTCAGCTGTGCCGGGCTCTCTCTCTCTCTCTCTCTCTCTCTCTCTCTCTCTCTCTCTCTCTCTCTCTCTCTCTCTCTCTCTCTCTCTCTCTCTCTCTCTCTCTCTCTCATTTTATTTATTTATATTCACTCAGCAAAGCAAACACAAGCTGAGATGTGTAAATCCAGATCTTCACTTTTTTCTTATTCTCTCTCATTTGGTTTCTCTGTGATCTCAATCTGAATATTTATTTTCTTTCAAAATATTTTTTAGCACCTTGGCTGAAATGCTGACGTGTGAAAAGTGGAGCAAGGATTCTTGGACTGTGATCGCTTCCTGGTTGCTTTGGGGACAAGAGCTCGATTCACTCTAATGTGACCCTTTCATCCAGACAATACCCGATTGGTGGCGTGGCGGTTCTTTAACCAGTCTCCCTCAATACACTCGCCAGCCGAGCTTCTAGCTCCTCACCTGTTTTCCTATCATCTCTTGGCTCCGCCAACCCTCTCCCAACGCCCTCCTCTCCAACCGCCCTCCTCTCCGTCCCAGGGCGAAGATCTGCCAAACTAAAATACAAGTCTGGTGGGGCTACTTACCCCTAATTTCTGTTATGATAGGCTGGGTTCTTACATTGTTGCTCTAGTCTCCCCTGGTTTAATCGTTGTTGAAACTAAAACGTGTTTGTTCGCCCAACGTTTGCGGGCTGGCCCGGCCAGAGTAGGCGGAGTTCCCCCCGCATTCAACAAGTTTTGCAACAACAACACTTCGACATCCACACTGAAAGTGAAATGAGATGGGTGCGTGGTTGTGTAATTAAAGAATCACGTCTCTCGATAGCAGCTTGTGTAGTTGGAAAGTTGTTTTTAAGGAACAAAGAAATTTGATATCCAACAGATATTCACACTACTACACACAGAATAATAATAAGATCTGACGCGGGGAACTGAGACGCAATAACGGTTATGAGTCACGTGTGTCTGGTGTTTACAATCTGAGGAGACGGGACTTCGTCTCTCATCTCTCCACAGAGCCATCGTTTGGTCAAGATTTCTCCAAAATAGGCGAGTGAAGAAGTACCCTGCACTAAAAAGCAGCCTTACCAAAAACGCAATTAACCAGATTGGTCTCGTGTATAAAAATGTCTGCACTGGATGTACGATTATATTCACAGTTTTCCCACCAGCTCCATAACAGTAAAAAGCTTGTTAAAACTGCTCCGGTGTGGGTGTAACCTAGACTGCATAAAGTACATAATAAAACCGTTTTTTGCTGTTGGTGAATTGGTGGGAACAATTCCAGAAATATTTTGCACACGCAAAAGAAAACGAGTTGAGTCTACTTGTGGAGTTTCAGAGCGTGTATCAAATCGGTTAATTCGTATTTATTTCATCTATTAATATCAAGTATTCAATGTAGAACCAAAATGTATAAATGGTTAAGATGTAACACCACATTTGAACCACAAAGGATTACAGCTGGGGTGGACGGATAGTCAGGGTGTATGCTCTCAGTCAACCAGTCAGTTGAGTTCTTGGTTCTTAGTCCGGCATTGCCCTAGCCCTTTCTATCGACTCGTCAGGCCCTGTAAAACGATGCTTCATCATGACAAAAGGAAATGTAGCCACTGCGGAGTGCAGCCATGATTGTGGTTTGGGGGAGAAACATGTATTACTTCCCTCTTGACCACCCCGGCTTCCTCATTTAATTTCCCTTTCGTTTACTATTCAGCGCCCTGAAGTAAGGCTGCCACACGACTGCACTGGTCAGGCAGACACTGAAGCCGATGCCAGTGTCATACCAGACCCATACAGACCTTGAATGTGCTCCCATCTTCCCCACAGGCAGTAATCCGCCTGGCAAACGTCAGGACAATATGTCGTCTAACAATTTCCTTTTATTATACTCTTACCTTGATATTCCGTATTTCCACAGACACTCACCACGGCAAGCCCATGAATGTTGAAAACAATCCTTTTTATTATGCATTTCACACCCGAAGCTGCTCGACAGCTGTATTGTGTGCGCTGGCAGGCTTAATATTTAACCAACGTTATTGTAAGATCTTACGGATTCCGTCTCTAGTAAGCCCGCTACAAGCTGACACACAGATGGCTAGAGTCAGTCTTTGGTTCGTTTTGCATACAAACTGCAAACGGTTCATTCCTTACATTTGGTCCTGAGTTTGTTTTCACACACATTTCTGACATGTAGCGCATTATTGATTCGGCACGGACCAAGTAATTATTTTTGTGCTTATACGATTTATATTGTGATTACATAAAGATAGCGATCCTCTTAATATTTCTATACGATATTCTATACCTTTTTAGTTTTTTGCAATTTTATATTGTTTTGCTGTCTGTCGGTGTCCATTATAGTTTTTTTTTAATTGACGTGCCAAAAACTCAAGGTGCGCCCCTTGTAGGACAGTTCACGTATTGCTTCCACTTACAATAACACCAATGAGGTCCTCCTCACGATACAAATGTTGCAGGAACAAGTAAACAGATGCTTGCATGAATTGTTATATGTACTGTAATTCTGTTCTGCACTGCCTACGGAAGTGCGAGTCGACCTGGAATCGGCTCTCCGTGTTGAATTTCTTTCCTCCTCCCAGCCCGGTCTAAGAAGCTTAAATCAGTAGTGGGGAGGCGGAGATTGGAGGGCGAGTGACAGACGTACGGAGGAAGGGAGGTCTTGACAAGGGAGGGCGGGTGGTGGCAGACCTATTGATATTTGCCTGTGATTGAAAACACAATTCCTGTGTGGGTGAAAAGTAATTCTGGATGGAAGTTGAGATTAATAAAGGGTTTATACTAACCGCTGTAGTATGACTGTGGTATTGTGGGAACATACGGCTGCCCTAGCATTCATTGGTGCGCAGTGCGCACCAGTGCGTTTTCTCTTTGTCTCTCTCAAGCTTCACACACAGCCGTCCAAATGTTGTTTTCTGTTTTTCTGTTTGTGTGTGTCCAAATGGGTGTGTGCGTATGACACCTTGTCAAGCCAAAGTGTGTGTGTGAACCTTGTTTGTGTGTGTTTTCCACCTTTCTGCATCCCCTGTCATCAATTCAGTGTGAGTGGACCTGCTGTGTGTTTCTGCCTCTCAGCTGGGTGCCAGGGCTGCCCTCTCACTGTGTGTGTGTGTGTGTGTGTGTGTGTGTGTGTGTGTGTGTGTGTGTGTGTGTGTGTGTGTGTGTGTGTGTGTGTGTGTGTGTGTGTGTGTGTGTGTGTGTGTGTGTTAGGATTTATATACATTTCTTCTTATCTTCCTCTTATACCTTTTGTATTTTGGGGGAGAATAAATCATTGTGCGCCACAAAGTAAAAAAAAGTGGCGTTTTCAAAATGTGTTTTGATATAACTTGACTGTTGGAAGTTCTCTTTTTCAACACTGTTGTCTCACTGATGGATAACCTGTGTGGAAGAAAGAGTCGTTTTTACAGGCAGACTGACAACACAACAGGAGGCAGGACTCCTTGTCAACAGGTAGACAGGTGTACTCTGGAGGAAATGGTGGGACCGGGAAGATATAAAAACAATTTCCAATTTTTAATCGAATTTCAAGTTGTAGAACGAGCCTTGAATATTTAATGAGTCAAAAGACAACAACAGGGAAATATAAGTGCCAAGAAAAGAATAACATTGATTAATGGTTTCAATTGAAAGTTGACCACCACCACTATCAATTTGTTGAATTGAAACTGTTAACTGTGTTGAATGGAACAAAACCATGACTATTGCGCTATTACGGTGGACCGGGCCGCTAGAGTTGTATTGCACACTTTGTCAGCAAACGCCCCCCCAAAAAACACCTTCTCAGGACAAGAGCTCAGCCAAACAGGTAAAAGTGGGGTGCATAAGCTAGATTTCCTATCATCATCAGCGCATTAATGTTTCAGCAGCTTTTGAACGGCTCCCTACTCAGATTCAGCCCAACTAGTACGGTACTCTCAACCTGTGCATAAAACAGCAGGAGTTCTTGTGTTGTACTTCAGCTACCCATCAGAGCCCTGAGAGCTCCTTCTGGTGAGTGGGTCACTCCAATATTTCCTACCTCAAATGGCTAAAGCAGAAGTTGTGCGAGACCAAGAGGAAAAGCCTATACTTTTATTTTGAAAAGACAACCTACCTATGCGTTGAGGTTATTTCTTTAATACTTTGTGCTGAAGACTAGAGGTCTGGATACAGGATTACTAGACAACAGGGTAAGCACTGGACGGTTGTACTTAAGCTAGCCTAATTGTAGACGAGGCTAGGCGGAGGCTTATTCATCACAATTGCTACAAACCAAGGGTAAATGGCACATATATATATATATATATACATACACACTATCCAGTGGCTACTCATAGCGATTTAAAATATTGCCTAACATTCAACCATTCATACGCACATTCACCCACCGATGGCGGTGTCAACTACGCAAGGTGACAGTCAGTTCGTCGGCAGCAGTTAGATCGAGGCTTCTTGCTCAGGGACGCCTCGGCTCTCAGCTAGTAGGAGACGGGGATCGAAATAGCAACCTTCTGGTTACCAGCTAACCTGCCCTACCTCCTGAGCCATTTGCTGCCCATAAGGTGAAAAGTGAAGGCTATGCTTACAAAATTCGAAATCAAATGACATTCATCTAACCCAGTTGTGTCAAAGCTAATGCACAAAAGCCATTATGGTGAGTTGGCAACACGAGTGCAATAATGGTGTGTCCAGACAATATAATTACATAGCCTAACAGCTGTTTTGAGCAAGAGAACACTACGTTCAGTGACATGTCTGCCCCGGACAAAGGGCCAAAGCAGCGATTAATAAAGGGCTGCTTAATCACTGTGGCAGCAATTCTATCGACCTACTGATGAAAATATATACTTTATTTTCCATCAGTGCAGCCATGTGATTTTGACACATTTTGCTGTCCGCAAGACAAAATTGATTCAGACACGAAATAGATTGGGTTGGGAACGCTCATCATTTTAAGCTATTGAAAAATAATTTGATCAGGCCCCAAGGCATCAGAATTCAACAAATGATGGAAAAGTTACAAATAACTTTGAACAAAGCGGCGGAAACTGAAAATATCACGAGGGGTATGTCATCACAGCTAGATCTCGATACTAAATACCAATGTGCAACCTCCACTCGTCTGCCCCTTGAATAGTCTGCTTAGCCAATAAGATCCAAACTGCCGTCCAGCCATCACCCCTCCCCAGTCTCCTCCACGATTCTCATCAGCGACGTTCCGCGCAATTGTGTCCTCCACCCCCCTACACACCCTGTGTGCTTCCAACGCCTCGCCGCTGTAAATATCATAATGGCTTCGGTTAAAGACTCACTTCCCTCGTCACCGAGTAATCATCCCTCCCCAAATTAAATTGGTTGGTCTCAAACGTGACCCAAGTAATTTCCCTAACCGCACTTCCGACGGCCACCTCGCCCACCCGATAACGTCGTTACCCTTCAACCTGTTGTCGAACCCTTCCCTCTTTGCTGGCTGGCCAGCGTGGCCCCAGCCAGGGAGGCTAGCCCGAGCCAGGAGCTTCCTGCTGGCAGCTGCCCGCTCACCGATACCGTGGCTCTGGTATTGGCGCTCTCTGAGCACACCTGCTGTTGGTAGCGAGGTCACAGAGATTCTGCACCAGCGCTAGAGCCCTCGGTGGACAGCAGTGTTCAGTGTAAGCGCTTTACAGGGCCTTGGGGAAGCCAATCGGCTTCCCTAACTGTCTCTCCCTCCTTGTCAGTGTTTGTCTTTCTCCCGCTGTGTGTTGGTGGGAATCAGTAATTTCAATAAATTGTCATCTTGTTATTTCCTCTGTTCCTCTAACTTCAAACTATGGTGTGTACTGGCACATACTCCTCTTGGCTCTTCTGTGAATTTCGATTTGCCTTTGTTGTCGATTCTTTAAACTACTTTGCCGTCTTCATATACTTTGGTGCAGAAGTTCCAGTGAATGTAAATTTTATCTCAATAGCCACTTGAGATGAATGTTCTGTAATCCAAAGAGGCTTATTTATATTGTATCCATGGTGTCTCTTGTCCTAATTAAGCTTGTGAATATGAATGCAGTTATCCAGTTTCTCTTTTTTTTCTTTTTCGTTAATGCATTTCTACGACATTAATATCATTTTTATAATATTCAGTTGGCCGTTAGAGGAATACCGCTGGGCCAATCAATATTTCATTTTTGAGGGAAACAGACCTAGTCATTAAGGGAAAACTCCTAAGACGCCTGTTAGGAGGTATAGCACTGTTGGTCATCAGCCAACACGGACTAGCTCCCTGGGATAACGGTGTTATTATAAACACATTAAAATGCCCTCACGGTTTAGAAGCAATTACTTCTCATGCGAAAAAAAGTGGGTGTGTGTGTGTGTGTGTGTGTGTGTGTGTGTGTGTGTGTGTGTGTGTGTGTGTGTGTGTGTGTGTGTGTGTGTGTGTGTGTGTGTGTGTGTGTGTGTGTGTGTGTGTGCGCGCCGCGCGCTCCACTGTAATGCTCACCCTCTCTACTTGTGTTTTCGCAGGTTCAACTACAGGTCAACCCACCACCTCACCACCAATGGTTTCTACGAGTTCCTGAACTGGTTTGACGAAAGAGCCTGGTACCCCCTGGGCAGAATAGTAGGGGGCACGGTGAGTTGCGGGTGCAGTGTGTGTGTGTAGTGTCTGTACCGTGTGTGTGTGTGCAGAGCCAAAATTCACTTTTAGCTTTTTGTCTTTTTACCTGTGGGAGTGGAAGAATCTAGTGTTTGCTTTCATACGTCACCCTGACATTGTGCCAGGGCCAAATCTATCTATCTGGTGGGAGATGTTCATTTCCGTGTGTGTGTGTGTCTTTTAAAGCGAAACTTTTCTCCTTGTTCTGAAGTCATTATAAAGCAGACAAAAAACGTCAGCCTCACGCTACCTCTTTATTAAACACTCACACCCACTCACCCATCTAATATATTAACCGTAAATCAGTTCATGCTGTATTTCTTGGTAAGAAAATGTTACTTTCTCCGTGTGTTTTGCTTATGACAGAGCTCACTCATGTCCTTGTTATGATTAGGGTTTACCATGTTGCATACATTAAGTGAGCTAAGTATAACTACATTTTAGCATGTGGCTACCTTATGAGACGCAACTCGAGTATTGGCGTTAAGTATAATTACATTCTAATCTAAGCCACTCAGTAGACACGGCAGAAACCTCAATCACAGGTTTGCGGCGTTCCTTCATTTCCCTTATAAATGAACCTGGTGTAGGAACAGGATAGTGTTCAATCCTGCCCTCCTGGCACAAGGCTCCTGGCTGCACCCGATATCGCATTAAATCTCTTGAGCTGCAAATCGACTTGTCTGTGCGACTCCTCCTCGGAGTGTTCATCCTCATCCGGGCGGCAGAGCAGAACATTCCCCTATCAGCAGGCGGGCACGTAGCCTTGGCTAAACGCCTCTGCAGCAGCGGGACCGCGCTGGGGCCCCCTTAGTGGCACTCACAGGGGCCCCCTCCCGACACAGAGTAGCTCTGTCTTCATGCAGCCTCAACGGGGAGACCCAACGGGCAGGGTCACTTTAACAGGACGTTACCCCCACCGCTCATCCCTTCTGGCGCTGGTCTCCCCTCCCCGGGCTGCTTTTATATCCTGCCGTTAGACCCGGGGCCGCGACCTTGGGTGAAGGGCGCGTGTAGGCGGACCGGGCCAGCTCATTCCCCCCCAAGAGTTGAACGTGGGAAAACGTCTACAAACTTTGTTTGTTAACCCAGCGCCCCAATCGAAAGCCTTTCATTGACGTTATTTCATTAGAGTGGTTGCAAGCAAGCCACTCTTTTGTTATCATCATTTTTATTAATACATTTTATTCATTTTTGTCTGCCGATTTTGGTCATTATCTATTCCGGCACATCGTGCAGGAATGCGGCGTCATGTCTGGTTATAGACTGGAGGTCCCCTGTCAACGAGGTGTTTTCAAGGGGACATCAGCCTGAAGAGTCCCCTGGAGAGGGCTGCTCTGATTAAAGCTCTGCAAACACATTTGTCCTGTCGGGTCTTGCATAACGGGCTTGGAAAGCTATGCACTGTGAAACATGTGGGATGGTGTACCGGGGAACGCTGAAGCACAAACACACGTGAACTGACTGACCAGTCACTCCTCTCAGCCAGTCAGTCACAATCGCCCTAAATCCTCACGAATGGGTTTTGCAGATAATACAAAAAATACCAAAATGCAATGCTGAAATAACAATAGTGTTCAGTCATGAACGGCTTAGCCAAATGTCAAGAGGCAACGACATACAGTGGCTCACTCCCCTCTCCCTATCTCCCCCCCTATCCCTCCCTCCCTCCCTCCCTCCCAGGTGTACCCGGGCCTCATGGTGACGGCGGGCCTCATCCACTACGTCCTCAACCTGCTCAACATCACGGTGCACATCCGGGACGTGTGCGTGTTCCTGGCGCCCGTGTTCAGCGGCCTCACCGCCATCTCCACCTACCTGCTGACCAAGGAGCTGTGGAGCCAGGGCGCCGGCCTGCTGGCCGCCTGCTTCATCGCCATCGTGCCCGGCTACATCTCCCGCTCGGTGGCCGGCTCCTTCGACAACGAGGGCATCGCCATCTTCGCCCTGCAGTTCACCTACTACCTCTGGGTAGGTCGACCGTGCGCGCTCGCACGTTTGTACCATGTGTGTGCAGTGTTTGTACCGTGTGTGTGTGTGTGTGTGTGTGTGTGTGTGTGTGTGTGTGTGTGTGTGTGTGTGTGTGTGTGTGTGTGTGTGTGTGTGTGTGTGTGTGTGTGTGTGTGTGTGTGTGTGTGAGGGAGGCTTAACCGTACCGAAGACAATGACCGAAAACAGTGAAACTAACCGTACCGTGACTCAACTGAACCGCTATCACCCTGACATGCTTGCTGGCGGGGGGCTCCCCAACCCCCCTCTGCAGCCCCATTGATTGCGAGGGCCCCTCTGAGTGTCTCTGAGTGTCTCCCGGTCGAAAGAGTTACGGGTTGAAGACGATAACGTCCCCCCCCCCCCCCGTCCGGACCCAGCCGGGGGGGGCTGCGGGTCTCCAGAGTGTCTCCGTATGACATCGGCGCCCCGTCTCACTCACCCGGGCCACTTACTGCCGATGTTCTCCCGGCAATTACCCGGCTCGGGAAGAATGTGGCAATTTCCTATTTGACGTTGAATTCGTATATATTTTTTCCTCTTCGTTGTACCGTGGCGTTCTCTGTCAGGGGCTAATGTAATGCTCGGTGAACTCCCATTTCCTCAGGACATTCGGCGGCTGTACTTTTGTGATTTAATGGGGAAAAGGTGTACGTTTGACAAGTTGGGACGTCCTTCCGCAGGTTGTTAAACCGCCCGGTGCTTGAGTGGATGCAGTGTAGCCTAACAAGATTTAGAGACGCACACCTCTCACCCGTACGCTCCCACGCACAAAGATATTAAGCTATGGGCTTCTGCCCACCCACAAAGTGCTCAAAGAAAATGCCAATTTGTAGTGGCTGCCGTTAAATATTATTTAATGGAAGGGCAGGGAGTATTTCTTGGGAAATAATCGACACACACTCGCACCATCACACAATGTGTGTGCATTCAGCCAGACAAGTCTGTGTCTCCAACAAAGGCTTCTGTGACTGTTCCTTAGCAACAAGCGCTGACAAAAACGTGAATGATGAGCCTGCTTGCAGAAATGTACAGGTTCATACCAATCCAACTGAATTGTCGGTGTCTGCTCTTCTTTGACACCGTCAACTACTGACACTCAAGCGCACAGTGGGGGCTTTATTGTAATGAATGCCAAGGTTATTTAACGGCATTTGTTCGAACGCACTAACGTTTCCGCCGGGCTGGAGCACAACGCCGCCTTTTGTCGTCTACAGCAGTCGTCGTTTATCACACACATCTTTTATTATGTGAGGAGATTTGAAACTGAGCTCGAGTGAATGGTAAACTTCAAACCAATTTTATTTGTATAGCCCTTGTTCACAGGTACATTCTTAACAGGCCATACATTTATGAGCCACCCCCCCCTGACCCTAGCCCTCTAGAGGGTAAGAAAAAACTCCCTTAATCAACAAGGAAGAAATCTGGAGAAGGATCGCAGAGTGGGGGATCCCCACTGATCAGGAGTGCAATGGTTTGGGGTCTCCTGCTCCTCTCCAAGCCCACCCAAACCCCACCATGCCCTCCTCTAAGGCGGGGTGGTCCACGCAGGGTGCATGCACGGTTAACAGGCACACCGAGGGAAAGTCTCGGCCGGAAGCCGTTTGTGTCGGACCCCTCGCCCTCTGGCCTAGTGTCTGTCAAACCGCCGGTTTGTTTGTTGCTGTCTGCCACCTCTCACCGCAGCCTCGCCCTCTGACCCGCAGGTCAAGTCGGTGAAGACGGGCTCGGTGTTCTGGGCCATCGGATGCTGCCTCTCCTACTTCTACATGGTAAGGACGCGCACACGCACCGAGACACACAGGCACACTCAAGACAGGCAGTCAGGCACACACGCACCCGCGCGTCTGTCTGGTCCGGAGCACTAGACAGACAGACGGACACACAGGCACACACGCTAGTCACACAGGCTTGTCACCACTTTATACACAGCGCCGCAAGAAAGCCAACAAAAAAAACCCTGCCAATGCAATGTGGAGGCTTTTTAACAGGCTTTTACACCCAGACCCCCGTCCGATAGAGCCATTATGACAGCGGCGTCAGCTCATACTGCAATCGGACAAGGATAGGCACCCTTTAACGACGCCTTCCCTTGAATTACGCTTCTCTCTTCCTTTTGATTTAATTCACAACCCGTGCCTCTTAATACCACCTACACCGTGGCTCTGGCTCCACCACTGTAACCGAATCAAGCTGACGCCTACAGTGCCTCCACCACATGAGTCTCGCACGGCAAACCTTGACATTAGTTGAAAGGCTCGGGACGATAACTTTGCGTGTGCCTGTTTGTTTTGCAGGTGTCGGCGTGGGGAGGATACGTGTTCATCATCAACCTCATCCCTCTCCACGTCTTTGTACTGCTGCTTATGCAACGCTACAGCAAGAGAGTTTACATCGGTAAGGTTCCTCACAGACACGACGCACACAACATGAGGTGTGGTTGTGCGATTTCGGAGGAGTAACTGCACAATTATTTTTGATTCAATACTTTTGTAAGCGTGTAGGATACGCCTGATGATTGCGGTTTACTCGAGTACACGTTGGTACCCCTAGAGTGTGTGTGTGTGAGAGAGAGATCAGAGAGAGATTGCGTGTGGGATGAATGGATATTATCATCCCTGCTTGCAAAGTCCGTGCCGAAATACCACAGAGACTCGGTCAGGGTGAAAAAAACGGTCTTTGTTAATTGTGATGAGCGAAAGGGTTGAAATTAAGAAAGTGCTTATCGCCTCTCCTCTTCTCCCACTCTCCTCCATCAGGCTGTTAAGGTGATTATATATCGAACTAACAATGAGGGGAACACTTCATTGTTTGACGCATTACAATTTAAAAAAACCACAGAATTTCTTGACTCGACAAAGAAACGAAATTCGTCGCAAACATTGGGATAATGTGGCCGGATTAAATAGCCTGTGTGTGTCCAGTCCATTACTCAAAGTGCTCTTGACGCGCACCAGTGGTGCCCATTAAGAGGACATCCCTAAGAGCTCTGTTAAAGGGTTCTGCCGCTGCACAAACACCACCCCATTATGCCCACCAATGGGCTTTTAATGTCCCAACGCGTAGCTTTATATCAGTGGTTCCTTCCTCGTTAATGGAGACCATTAAACCCAACCCAAGGTACCTGGGTATTGCCTCTCGGATTTTGTTTGCTAACGGGACCTCTGTATATTAGTTTGAACTTCAATTCTGTGTCTTAGGCGCAACGTTTTTATACTGCGTTTTGGGCGCTCGGGTGAGGAATAAACTAGGCTAATCCATTTTCTCAGCGTCTCCCCTGGTGATATGAACACTGCTAGTCGAAAAACGTGTTCCCCTCTGCCACTGAGATGCTGGCAACTGTTCCCCCCCCCGCCCGACGCCTCCTTTCAGGCTGGTGGGGTAGTCTCGGCGGAGAGGCGGTGTGCGTGTCTGAATGAGGGAATTAGAACGGGACTGTGGAAGCTTTAAGGAATGCAGTCATTCATATCGCAGTCTGACACTGCCATCCCTAACGCAGTGGCTGGGATTTCACCAGTGTTTCGCCACGCACGCCGCGCGACAGCTTCGGGATTTGAAGAACATGTATGCATGCCTGCATGTGCATTGTGCAAGCTCATACATAAGAACACATGTGAGTGGGCGCCAGGCACCTACTTTAGCTGATAATTGAATCTGGTCTGAAGGGTCATTGTATACTGGCATTTGTCCCCAGGCTTTCCTTTTCCTTACGTTTTGAATTGCTTTGGCTTCCGTTTTTCAGCAGCAAATCCCTTCTTGACTCTCAAGCAGGACTGGCTCCTATAGTTTTTCCTCAGCATTGGCATTTGTTGTGGTGTGGTTCAGCCTGTCCTCGGAGGAGTTGTTCTGCGGTAATTAAAGTAGTCGCGTGTAGATGGAGAGAGAGCGCGCCCGCTATTCCATCTGCTACGAGCCGAATAAATGGGTGTGCAAAAAAATCGTCTTATTGTTTTAATGCTTCCGTTCATGGTCTAAAGACAACAGGTGTGTCTGTGTGTGTGTGTGTGTGGTGTGTGTGTGTGTGTGTGTGTGTGTGTGTGTGTGTGTGTGTGTGTGTGTGTGTGTGTGTGTGTGTGTGTGTGTGTGTGTGTGTGTTCAAACACAGCCGTTCTATCACATTTTGAAACACGCTCAAGGCAAGATTCCGAAGAAGCGTGAAAACATCGCAGTCGGACTCATCCATGTGTCTAATATGCCTGACGTCCTGCCACATACAGGGCTGGGGGATCTTCTATTTGTGATGTTGAAGGGTGTGTGTGTGCGTGCATTCATCTCTCCTTCTCTCCTCCTAGCCTACAGCACTTTCTACATCGTTGGCCTGGTACTCTCCATGCAGATCCCCTTTGTGGGCTTCCAGCCAATCAGGACCAGTGAACACATGGCGGCAGCAGGTCAGTAACCAATCAGGGGGTTCTCTACTAGAGGTCACACCATTTGTACAGATTCACATTCCAACGATATGAATAGTTTAATAAACCGTTCTGCTTTTTGTGAAATGTTCAGCTAAATGCATCGTCACTTCTGCTTTCTTCACCATCTCATAGCGACTGAGATGTTAAGCTGTCACACTGTAACACTAGATACGTGTTCACTACTGATGAGTCATACTGGTAGATAGGACCGTAAGACGTCCAACAATCTAAAACCACAGAGCTCTCCCAGTTCCCCTCTGCCTACCATTGCTTCCTTCTTGCGTGATGTCATACCATGTGTTATCCCTTCGTGTTGTGCATGCGATGGGTAGTCTACAGTATGCATTGTTACTCCGGTGCCTTAGGGGGGGCGCTCTACTGCACCTGTTAGGTGTAACTTCTGACATTCTTCTGGTGCTAGTAAATCAGAGTTAAAGTGGATCTGAACGTCTCGACCTGCGTTCTTGTATCACTACTAACAAGTTATCCTTCTGTTATATAACGAACACAATACTTGGTGATTAGCCCGGCGCAGCAATAGCATGTTTGACCAGCCTGCTCCGTGTCCCTCCAGGGGTCTTCGTGCTGCTGCAGGCCTACGCCTTCCTGCAGTACCTGAAGGACCGGCTGACCAAGCAGGAGTTCCAGACCCTCTTCTTCCTAGGCGTGTCCATGGCCGCCGGCGTGGTGTTCATGACCGTCATCTACCTGACCTACACAGGTACGCCGCGCACAAACAGACCTACACTAGGAGTGGCAGCGGCTCAGGAGGCAGAGCGGGTTGACTGGTAACCCGAAGGTTGCTAGTTCGATCCCCGGCTCCACCTAGCCGAGTGTCGAGGTGTCCCTGGGCAAGACGCCTCGTCCTAACTGATCGGGACGGTCTGGCTGTCGCTGTGTGTGCTTGACTCCGCCGTCGTTGTGTGAATGGTTGTAGGTCGCTTTGGATAAAATCCTCACACCGCCTTTCGCTTCAGAACCTCAAGACCAGGTTCTTGGGTGCTGAGGGATGCCCTGCATTTGGGGCAACCCAGGGGTTTATCGTGCTCTGGAACAGGGGGCCCATTTGGACTGTTATCTCGAGCTGTAGCATGTTGAGCTGCTGATGCAGATGGAGTTGATACCCTTTATTTACCGACTCAGACCACCAGTCAGACGCTTGGAGTCTGTCCTCTGGTAACTGCTATACTGTAGTGTCCAACACACCAGCCAAGACCTGTTAAATGTAATGAAGCTCAGGATGACTTTGTCTTTTATTCATAACAATATTGATCATTACGTATCGATATTAATGTTACTATTATAGCGCTGGCTGGGTTTGTGTTCTTTGCATCAGAGTACCTTAAAGACGGTAGCTTCCATTCACAGCAACAAACTGAGATGTGTTTCCTACCTCGAAACATTTTCAGTTATGCAGAGAAAAGTGTATTTAATTTATCGAAAAAGGCCTAAAGCTCTCAATGAAAAATCCAACGGCCCTCATCCTGATTCAGTGATCATGTGCTTTGTACACAACACGTTCAGTGATCATCCACTTACAACACCAAGGTCGTTACCACCCTCTCGGTGTTGAGCAAGAAACAAAACTCCTGAATGAACGGCTGAAAGCTACCTTTGATTTGAGGTAAACCCTTAATCCCGGACTGACAGTTATTGAGTCGCCCGGTTACCTGTTGGCCCCTCTGCTTTCCAGGAGCCCCTGATTAGATTCTGACGTCTCATTAATCATTCTGGGGGCCATTTTCGGGCGGACACCAGGGTAGAGGGAGAGCTCATCGCCGATCTCTGTCGCTCCCTCGCTCTGTCTCTGTCTCTTCCTAGCTCTGTCTCGCTCTGTCTGTCTGTCTGTCTGTCTGTCTGTCTGTCTGTCTGTCTGTCTGTCTGTCTGTCTGTCTGTCTGTCTGTCTCTGTGTCTCTCTGTGTCTCTCTGTGTCTCTCTGTGTCTCTCTGTGTCTCTCTTTTGTTCTCTCTGTCTCAAATTCCAATTCCCTCTGTCTCGCTCTGGGTATCGGCGTTTGGCACATTGCACACACTTTTCATCATCCATACACGCATTTAAAAGGCTTCAAGGCAACTTTATGTTCCACCAGTGCGTAACGAAAAGACAACTACGCGATACGTGGCTTTGTGTGTGTACAAATGTAGGTTTCATAAAGGTACAGTCTGTTGCTGCTACCTTTTGGTTGGTGTATTTTCTATTCCTATTTCATGTTTGTGTGTTGCTCTCCTCCTGATAGCGTCCATATGCTAAGCGTGTGTGTGTGTGTGTGTGTGTGTGTGTGTGTGTGTGTGTGTGTGTGTGTGTGTGTGTGTGTGTGTGTGTTTCTCCTGTGAACCCCCAGGCTACATTGCTCCCTGGAGCGGGCGATTCTACTCCCTGTGGGACACCGGGTAAGTCAACACACGCATGGACCACTTAACAGCGGGCGGAGCAGCGGGTGGAGAGACGAACTGCGACAGGGGAGGGAGGAACGCCGTCTTGAGACGCTGCGCTTCTCCTAATTATGCACAAGCACCGGCTGGTTGAGGAGCGAGAACGGCATGAAGCGCGTTTCTGCCTCGTCAGCAGGGGTCGGACAAAATTTGGCTACGCCGATAGATGTCGCCCTTCTTCGTGCGATACGAGGGACGATACACAGGCTCCCATTTTCTGGATTTTTCCGTTGTCTGGCTTTCAGACTCGAAACGTGCTCAGGCTGAACAACAAATTCTAGTATGCTATTATTTATATTT
Organism: Gadus morhua; assembly: GCF_902167405.1. NCBI lineage: Eukaryota > Metazoa > Chordata > Actinopteri > Gadiformes > Gadidae > Gadus > Gadus morhua. The sequence goes on along the minus strand of NC_044058.1, from coordinate 21,808,604 downwards.
CTACCCCTGCAGTACTCCAATGTACCCCTAGGGTACGCGTACCCCCATCTGAGAACCACTGCTCTGGAGGTCTCCTGTAACGCACGGCAGCGCTTGTTCTAATAAAGCATCACTCAAGCGCTATCTCTTTGTAACCTGCCATCTTAGATAACGGGCGACACGCATGGCCCACTTCGTGTTTAGTCTGCGGTTTCTAATCTGCCAGGTGTATACCAAATGTATATGCAGAGGATTTAGCCTGCGGGGCTGCTGGCTGGCTGGCTGGCTGTTTGCTGGATGGTTGCTGGATGGTTGCTGGCTTGTTGCCAGCGCCGAGGCTGGGGTCCACTCTGCCCATCCACCACGGCCAGCAGAGTCGGCTACACAGATAAGGCTCCTTCGGCGCTGGCGCTCCTCAGTCCGCGCTCGTCGCTCAAACCGAACAGTGCAGCCTCAGCAGCGCCGCTAGGAAGCTTTAAAGGCTGTCCGTTGTTTGTGCTGTGGTTGTTTTATTAAGGCCTGTTTTGCTTTGAGGAAAAGAGCAGAAAGGGGATTCGTTTTAGGAATAATGTTGCATGACTTCCCACACGGTCGATGTTCGACCCTTCCTTTTCATTTCTGAACCCGCCTCCCCACTCCAGCTACGCCAAGATCCACATCCCCATCATCGCGTCGGTGTCGGAGCACCAGCCCACCACCTGGGTCTCCTTCTTCTTCGACCTCCACATCCTGGTCTGCACCTTCCCCGCCGGCCTCTGGTTCTGCATCAAGAACATCAACGACGAGCGCGTCTTCGGTGAGCCCTCCCATCCGTCCGACCCTTTCCTCGGCCAGCTCAAACAAATGGCAGAAGTTTGATATTTATTATGGGATTGCTGAGAGTGTCCTATGGCGACCCGCTAACCCCACTGACTTTCAATTCCGTTATGTCCTCCTCTAATGGTTATTTACCCAGGTGTGTTTTCATTTGGTTTGCCGGGCGAATGTCGATCTCAGCAGGTGACTGCAACAACCAATCGGCAGACAGCAAGCCCCCTGTGACCGCATGTAGCTTAGCAACAACTTCACTTCACATTGGGAATTCACTGGCCGTGAGCCGCACTTTCTCTTAGCAACCGCACTAACTCTTCCTAACGACATGATGAATAATGCACACAATTCAGTGCCGCAATTCATCCTCTTATATTTGACTATTTAACCAAATAGTCAAATATATCAAATTTATCTTACGTATTTGTTTACATTTCGGAAAAGCATAAATTGTCCCTTCTCTCCTTTGCCAGCAGCACTAGGCAGAATTGGATTTAGCGTTCGCACAATTGTCGCACACAGCGAGCGCCTAGCTGCCCTGCTCCCGAACGCACAAATGATTAGTGCTCACCTTCTGCTACCCGGGCTCCTTAACTCCGTGTTGAGCCACGGCAGGGCCCGGGCGGCTTTAGATACAGGGTAAGGATGTTTACCGTGACGAATGGCTCACCGCCACTAATGGCCGCGGCCCGGGGTTCGTGTGGCGGCGGTGGCGGCGGTGGCTTCTGAGAGCCTCTCCGACGAGGGACAGCACGGCGGTAATGAGCTTGTGATAATGGCTGACGGATGGAGGATCAAAGGGAATCAAAGGGACCAGCCAGAAAAGGGCTTCTCCGCCTCTACGGCAACAAGATGAAGCCAGTCTGCGCGCTTAACTGCTTCGCCCACGGCACACATTAAGTATCAAAGCCACCCCGGAGTAAGGTAACCCTGCTAATTACACAACACGGCGTTGCCACGGCGCTGTGATCTTTTATGAAGGAGTGCAAGGGGATGTTTTCTTAAAGATCGACCCCGGCGCTAAGATCTACAGAGACTACAGGGGTAATTTGCAGATGGGTGTTTTGGTGATTGGTTGTTTCTGATTTGCTTGTATTGGTGCCCATGTGACCTGGTGCTAGTGTGTGAGGCAATCAGAACCCTGCCATTGCAATAACCTGCTTCCCCAGATGTGGACCTATCTCTGTGGTTGCAGTGTTGTGTTGCACACCAGTGCAACAAAGCAGCATTGAGTCCTGCTGAAACGCTTGCATTGAGTCCTTCGCTGCCTATAGAGGCCTCATAGGGTTTGGTTTTGAGTTGATATTGAAAAGCCTTTTGCAATAGATGACCATGGAGAATTTGCCCAGCATTGAAACATTATCAAGTGTGTTTGTTCAATTAAAAATCTATATTGATTATTGAGGTATGTACTGTATGTGGTCGGTTATTTGTCAGTTAGGATCCGTGGCTTGCTGATTATCAATAATTAACGAGCTCGGGTATAAGAATGTAAAAAGATGGTCTGAAATGACCATGAGAAGAATCCGGTATTCATGTCTATGTTCAATAAGTGCAGTCCGATATACATTATGAATAACGTATAATTCAAAATTGATCTGAGATCTTTCTGAAGAGGTTACTAAACCCTGGACTCCTGCATTGTATTCAAGACCTCCCCTTATGTCCTGGGAGAAAGGGAGCTGAACAAACTGATCTGGAATCAGCGGGTCAGGGAACTCCAATCCGTGTTAAGACAAATCAGCGAACTCCACTCCATGTGTGGACTACTCGGATGATGATCAATCCAAACCACGTGTAGACCAATCAGAGGTTCAGTAAAGTCCAATCCACGTGTAGACCAATCCAGCAGGTTTAATCCAAACCACGACCTTGCTGTTTTTCTCACCATGCATTCCCTGCTGTTTGCAATGCGACTGAGTTGGCGTGATGCGCTTGTTCCTCCACGCTTTGTTGAACCGTAACGGTCCACCACAACATAACACAATTAACATCCATGTTTACCTTTTAATCTGATTCCTAATGGTCTAATCATCACGCATGTTACACACGACCTCCATGCGTTTCTCCCGTAATCAGCGCTGCTTATAAATTAACACACGAACATGGGTGGGGTCTCTGATCCTAGGGTTCGGTTAGACCCCTGAAGACCTCCAACCCGGGACCCAGTGTTTCTCATACTTCTTACCTTAAATGTCCACACACTCTGGGCCAATAACCAGCTGGTGTGTGTGTGTGTAGGCATTTGTATGCGTGTGTGTGCACAGTCTGCTATCCAGTACAGACTCTTGATCTTTCCTTCTCTTTGTGTTGCTCTTCCTCTCGCTGTCTTCTGCTCTGACTTATAACTGCAGCAGCATGCCTCTCGGGCCGTCTGTCTCTCTTCTTCACCGCCGAATAAATTCACTCTGTTCCCGTTCCGTGTGCGTGTGTGTGTCCCCCCCCATTTATGCAGGAGCATTTTCAGAGCAAAGTCATTTTGAGCCTCGTGTTTCGGCCCCATTGTGTTCGAGACACTCTCCCTGCCTCCACTTTGCTCTGTCCCGGCCCCTTTTACACAGAGGTCCCCACATCATTGCCGTACAGACGAGCCGGAATTATCTGGTTTTGCTTTTTTTTTTTACACAGAACAAAGAAACAAGTCGGCATAATGCTGTCCCCATTTGTCCTTACTGGTGGACGGCGTGCCATCAGTTCATTACTTTATATTGTGGATCAGTTCATTTATTTTAGATTGTGTACAAATCGAACGCATACATTTACTTTCAGTCAAGCTGAACAAATATGTTGTGGGGATGTTAATGGACTATTCTGTCATCTGTCATTAGGGCTAAACAGATACAATTGAATTGGTCTGTGGTCAAACCACTCATAACTGTTTCTCCTGGCATCACTAAAACATCTGTTACCCATGTAATTAGACAAAAAGCTTTGTTGTGTCAATTCTGCCGAAGAGCATTCAGTCGGAAAAAATGGCGGTCTAGCACTCAAGTCTTTTGGAATCAATACGAGTCTGTCGGTACGAGTTTATGGACAGAGGAAAAGTGAATCGCCCTGCAAGTACTTTCCAAAATGACAAGGAGGGCACTATGATCACAAATATCAAAGTGCTATAGTGCTATGGTTACATTCATGGCAAGCTTTCAGTCGGAATCGGCACAAAAAAGATATTTTAACAACTGATGTTAGTAATGGTTGTCTAAGTGAAGGTAGTTACGATGATTTGTACCCGCAGACTAGGATTGTCCTTATTGATCTCAGATCATATTTATGATCATGTTTGATGCAATTTCTTCTTGATGATCAGCAATTTACTGAAATGAAATAACAACCGACAATGCAACAACTTTTTTTCAGTTGCTGTCCTAATGCTTGATCACTAAGCAACTGAGTTTTTGCCTGATGGAATGATGTTGAAACAATCAGCAATCAGATGTTACACTTATGGATTTCACCGCACCCTGGCCTCAAGATAATTCTCCTCTTTTGTATAATTATAATAACAACACTAATCATGATAATAAGTTCATTTGTAAAGCAATTTTCTGTCAGGAAAGTGAATCTTCCTATATAAGGTCTACTTACTCCCTCTCTCTGTCTCTCTGTCTCTGTCTCTCTCTTTCTCTGTCTCTCTCTTTCTCCTTCCCTCTCCCTCTCTTCTCTCCTCGTCTCAGTGGCCCTGTACGCCATCAGCGCGGTGTACTTTGCGGGCGTGATGGTGCGTCTCATGCTGACCCTGACCCCCGTGGTGTGCATGCTCTCGGCGGTGGCCTTCTCCAGTGTCTTCGAGCACTACCTGGGCGACGACATGAAGCGCGAGAGCCCCCCCTGTGGAGGACAGCAGCGACGAGGACGACCGCAGGAAACTCTGGGAACCTCTACGGACAAGGTCGGGGCGGGGGGGGGGGGGGGGGGGCCTGGTTCTGTGAGTGGGGGGGCGGGGGCTGCTGATCATGAAGGAAGACGTCTGTATGTTTTTGTCAGTGCCAGTCTGTGCATTTTGGGGGTTAACTTGGGTTCGGTTTCTAAAGCTTTAATTTTTACTTTCTTGCTTTTTTTGTTTTGTTTTTGGATTTTACGGATTTGCATCACAGACGTTTTTTTTGCTATCTTAAGAACAAGATCAAAAGGCTGCGGGCTCCGACGCTGTCATACAGTTCTGACAGGGTGAACCAGCCCTGACGATTGCATCACAGTCCTTACCGATGCACTCTGCCATCGTCCCGAATAGTTTTCAAACTTGTTTGATATTTTTTGCGTAGCAACGAGGTGATTGGTCAAAGCAAAGGCCAATGAGGAGTCGGCACCAGTGGCCCCACTGACTCTTTGTGCTATCAGTCAGTCCTGATTTTGGAATACACCCTGCGTGCCAATCTCCCTGGGCTTCATTGGGCTCAATTCTATTACTATAGACTATGCGGTCAATCGATGTTCCTCCATGTTTATTGTGTTTAGCAGATGGCTTTGCGACCGTGTGTGGGTAGAATCCATTTTTCAAAATACCTTGAGGCAGTCCAGTTAATGGACACCTCACCCTGAATCTCAGTGCGTGTAATTGTTCTAAACCATATCTGTGTTTGATTCATTCGGTCTGAGCCCATTCCATTCATTGATCGGTGAAGTTGTGATGCGACTACACTGTGTGTGCCATAAGCTTAAGTCAAGGTGATTTGTAAGTAAGATGGCCGGTAGGACGGCATATCTTTCCACTCTGGCATGGGAAAAAAGAGAAAAATTTGCCCGTTTCGCGTCTCTACGTTGACTTTGTATGGAGTCATGTCGCCCCTTCGTGGTTTGGTGTGAACGCACCTTAAGAAAGTCAAACCTCCCACTTCAGATACACAGCGGTGTATCCAAAACCACAGGCGTCTATTGTCCCCTAGCAACCGTCACTTTACATCTGCTCCTCGTCCGTCTTCTTGGAGACGAATGGAGCCTAAAGCCCTGGTGTAAACCCAAAGTGTGGGTTTACACCAGGTGTGGGTTTACCATTGGTCTCGTTAATAGTCAGCCCAGATGGGTCCTCTACTCATTCCCCTCCACCAAGGACTCAAGTCTCGTAGATGCTAACAAGATAAATCGTGTAAACGGGATGAATCGCGCTAACACGATAAAAGACCACTAATGCGACCAATTCGGTCCTCATTAGGCGGCATTTTGGTGCCGCCTCAGTGAGGAATATATGCAAGTCTCAAGCCCCTCAAGTCTCAGTATGTGAGTCTCCAGCCCCTCAAGTCTCATTATTTGAGTCTCAAGCCCCGCTTCCCGTTCCTCCTCTTGCAGGCGGGCAAAGTGCGGAAGCACGTGTCGGAGCAGGAGAAGGCGGAGGAGGGCCTGGGCCCCAACATCAAGTCCATCGTCACCATGCTGATGCTGATGCTGCTGATGATGTTTTTGCGGTGCACTGCACCTGGGTGACCAGCAACGCCTACTCCCAGCCCCAGCGTGGTTGCTGGCCTCGTACAACCACGACGGGTAAGGACACACTCGCGTACGCACTCGCCACGTGCGTACACACAAGCGCCTCTGCATACTGGCCCATACACGCAAATGTTCGTATTTGCTCGCCCATACACGTACACTTACGCACATGCACGCACACACACAAAGCCACATGCACATCTGCATACTAGCCCACACATGTGCTGCTCTGTTCACACCAAACACACACACTTTTCTCGATCGCAGCCCACAAACACATCTTCACCGTCGCAGCCACCACACACACACACCTTCATCCTTCATGAACAGAGCCCCTCACATAAACACACATCTCCATACACTCACGCACACGAAACCTGTCCTGCATGCACGTCTCCATAATGACCACGCACACATCTCCATTAATCTGGACGCACGCACACAACACTGAAGGGAAACAGATCTTTATTATTGTTGAACTTCAGGGGCACCACCACTCTCTGGCATAGCACACATATTCAAATTGATTCACATTTCTGAAGGAGATCGATGTGGTATCCCCCCCAGTCCCATTTGATGTGTTCAACCTGCAATCTGCTTTGAACCGCCAATGAACATTTCACGTTTGCACTCAATTAATTTCCATCTCTTCTCTGGAACACTCCCTCCCAAGCTCACGGAACATCCTGGACGACTTCAGGGAGGCGTACTATTGGCTGAGGCAGAACACGGACCGAGCACGTGCGAGTCATGTCCTGGTGGGACTACGGATACCATGATAGCGGGAATGGCCAATCGGACGACGCTGGTGGACAACAACACGTGGAACAACAGTCACATAGCGACTGGTGAGGGCCCCCTTGAGACCCCCCCCGGCTCCCCCTTCGAGACCCCCCCCGGCCCCTTGAGACCCCCCCCCCGGCCTCTTGAGGACCGCCCCTGCCACAGAGTGGCTGGCAGCAGCTCAGGAGGTAGAGCGGGCTGACTTGTAACTGGCAAGGTTGCTAGTTCGATCCCCGGCCCTCCTCGCTGAGTGTCGGTGTGTCCCTGACTGTCCCTAAATGCTCCAGACGAGCTGGCTGTGGCCTTGCATGGTTGACATCACCGTCGGCGTTTGGATGTGTGTATGAATGGTTGTAAGTCACTTTGGACAAGTGTGTCTGGAAATGCGTGTTCACGTTCTGCTTCCGTCTGCGGGCCAGAGGCTAGAGGCCCTGTGGTCTGCCCATCCTGATAATCAGACTGAAATTCCATTCGGTTTCACCTCATCGTTCAGTCTGAAGGTTCTTTCCTCGTGCCGTTGATGGGCTGCTTTCACCTCCACCAGTGATTGCTGGAGTGTGTGGTACGTTGCTCTCTGTTGCTCTCTCTTTTGCCATCTCTTGCTCCCTTATGTTGTTTATAGCCGTTGTATCTGGTTTATTCACAACGGCCTCAACAGTAGAATTGGTAGAATCCATTTTTCATAATACCTTGAGGCACTCCAGCTGGTGACGCCTCACCCTGAATCTCAGAACATGTGTTTGGGGGGGTTTCAGGGCCTCGAATCACGCACAACCCCTTCCTTCGCTCCGCCTGCAGCAGTAACCAGGGCTGGTTTAGAGATCTCTTTTGGTTTCGATTTGTATTCAAATCCCTTTAATCTAAACCAATCTGTGTTTGATTCATTCGGTCTGATCCATTCCACAGGGGGAAGAAGGGATAGTGAAGGGGAAAATCCAAGAATCCCGTAGAATCGTCAGTCTGTTATGTCTCTATTGGTTCTCCGTGTCGGTTGGTTTAGTTTCTTAGCACCTGTTCGGTCAGTGCAGAGCCTCGGGCGTCAAAACAAGGCTTGGCCTGAACGTGGTTGTGGAGCGTGTCTGCGGAGGCCTTCACGGTGCTGCTGAGGCTGTAGCCCCATGGCACTACCCCCCCAGCCGGGGGCTGCGGTCAGGGATCGGACAGCCGTGTCCATGGGTATGTCCAGGCTGCAGTAGAGCACAGTCAAGGACGTTATGAAGTTATGAAGAGGACGATGATATTAAATTGAGGACTTCAGATAGATATATAGATAGATACTTTATGCATTCCCTTGGGGAAATTCAGGTATCGACTCACCAAGTCAGTCTACAAAATCGTACAATAGACAAACAACAAAATGGACAAACGGTAAAAGTCACCAAATAAGTCAATAAAGTGAGCAATATTGCACAGCATTGAAATTGCATATAAAAAAGGAGCCAGAGGTAGATATGAACATTGCGTAACTGCACATTGTGTGTGCAGTGTGTGTGTGGGGGTGGGTTGGAGGGGTAGGGAGGGAGAGAGAGGGAGGGAGAGAAAGAGTCGTGATAGGCCACTACCCTTGTCCGAGGTTCTGTGTAGTCTGATGGCTCTTAGCTATCAGGATTAAGTCCTCTAACCGAGGCCTTTATCCCAAGCAGGTGGCAGGGTTTGGCGGTTATTTATTTAACACGCATGTCATTAACGAGCAGCTCGTTATTGACTCATTAATTAAGCATGGGAAGTTGAGACACCTTGGACGCTCGAGGATGGCCTGCAGGCAGATTGGGAGTCGGAGGTGAAGGTGTTGATGTTGGTATGGACGAGTGAAGTCTTTGTTTCAGGGGTTCCTTTCTTTTACTCGTGGAAACGACTTAATACGACTTCAAACCAACGAGGGCTTAATTTAACTTCTAAGGGGCTTAAGAATGTTGGCGCCAAGGACGGCAGAATCATGAATGAGGCCTCCGAAATATTAGCAAAGGTGTGCAGTCGTTTAAAGTACACACGGAATCACTAAGACAAGCATCATTTGTGCTCACATCATCGCAATCATTTGCCCAAGGCCCCCCCCCCTCCTTATTTTTTCTTAAATTTCCGGCGGTTTAGACCTTAATATTATCTTCATTTTTCTTTGTTAACTGTGAATTCCCTTGGCTTCTGTCCTGGTTTGGAGAGCGCCACCCGGTGGACACCCTGTGCTACTACAACCGGTGCTATAGCTCTCGCTAAACAGGGAGCCACGCTGAGCTTGAACTGCTGGATTGTGGATACGGTTTATTGCATTCATAGTCATCGAACAGGCCAATGTTTTCTTTGGCTGTACTTCCAACCGATTCCGACTAAAGACTCAGCACTAGTGCACCCACCATCCCCCGCGAATGATTGTCTTTCTTTTAAACTAGTTGTATATAAACGAGTCTCGATTCGCACAACTCTCTGTACCTCCTCCACCTCGCCTATCCACCCCTCGTCCAGATAGTAAAGGGTTGGTAATCCAAGCAACAAGGGGGTGCACAGTCTGCGGGGAGGACACAGGGATGTAGTGTAACGGGGGACTGGGGGGCTGGCTGTATAAGTACAGTTATTTCCTTGTGTCTGATAGGGTGATGTATCGTCCAACCGTAGGGAGAATGCATCTTTCGATGCTTCAGAGAGGCTCAGTGCAGCAGCGCTGGGTGATTATAGTGTGGGTCTCCCCGCGGCTCGATGCTAAGCTACGAGACGCCTGCGTTCCACTGCCCAGTCGAGCGGAGGGGGGTTAGACATCACTGACGTTGAAACAGAGTTATAATCACTGATTTATTCATGAAGTGAACGTCATGATTTTAAATGTTGACTTGAGCCGAACGACAAACCTATCGCCTTCAAATGTATTTGACTTGAATACGTTTTGATACAATCACGCTGGCACCCATGGACAGTTCTCTAGTTCAATCAGTGTTTAGTTTCTGATTTTCTCTTCCTGTTTCCAACCCCCCCCCCCCCCCCAGGTGGGCAAGGCGATGTCTTCCAACGAGAGCGCAGCCTATGAGATCATGCGGTCGCTGGACGTGGACTACGTGCTCATCATCTTCGGGGGCGTGATCGGCTACTCGGGCGACGACATCAACAAGTTCCTGTGGATGGTGCGGATCGCCGAGGGCGAGCACCCCAAGGACATCAGGGTGAGGGAGACACGCCTGCAGGGCCAACGACATCCTTCCTGTAACACTCATCTTAACCCCCCCCCCCTGGACAAAACGCTCTGCATTAGAAAGATCGTACGAGCACAGAGATCGTACGAGCACAAAGATCGTACGAGCACAAAGATCGTACAAGTACTTTTGACTTTTCCGAAGGAAAGAATACAGGTCATTCCTTGATCCGATTTCAAACAGTTTGTAAGTTAAACTAGACAACGCAACCGAGTGTGCGATGAATCTAACGATGAATTAATCCATCGAATTGTTTGATTTTCACGATGGGAATGTTTGTCCCTATGCAGCGTATAGCGTGAGCCAATCCAATATCTTGTTTCAATCTAAGACGACGACGCCATGATTCACAGCAAGAACCGAAGTAAAAGGTGAATGCAACACAACTGACGAGTTAACCCTGCTACCTGTCTCCCTCCCTCCCCCTCTCCCTCCTTCCCTCCCTCCCCTCTCTCCCTCCATCCCATCCCCCTCTCCCTCCTTCCCTCCCTCCCCTCTTTCCCTCCATCCCATCCCCCTCTCCCTCCGTCCCTCCCTTTCTCCCTCTCCCTCCCTCTCTCTCCCTCCTTACCCCTTCCCCTCTCCCTCCCCCCTCCAGGAGAGCGACTACTTCACCCCCCAGGGAGAGTTCCGGGTGGACAAGGCAGGCTCCCCCACCCTGCTCAACTGCCTCATGTACAAGATGTCGTACTACCGCTTCGGGGAGATGCAGGTACTTGTGTTCATGTTTCAGTGCTTCCCCAGAGAACACAGGGGATTGTTGCCGTCACGTCCACAAAAGGCGCCCTCCACAATTGACAGGTTGAAAATAGGCAGAGTTGCGAAGTCTGAAGTCGTTGAATGCTCAATGGGAAACTCAACGTGTTTGCAACCGTCTAGACAAAAGTCTGCAAAAGTCTTTTGTGGCTTATGCAAATCATCTTAGGCCATGTTCACATCTAGCGTTTTTTGTAATAGGGAAAAGTTGAGCCGACCGTTTTTCAACAAATAAAAAAGCTGGCAGCGTTTTTTTGTCGTAAAAGCGCCGAGAGCGTTTTTTTCTATTGCCTAGCAACGAACCCATTCTAGACCCGACGTTAATTGCCTAGCCTACTACGAATCCAGGCTAGAGCCCATTAGACATGTCGTAGATCTCGACATGTTCGGTAATTAAAACTAATCCCTCCACCGGCACTTTCCCGAGTGATTTGTCCGCCATTGTTTCTTGTTTTGACAGTTTTGAGTTTCCTTGGTGAAGAAGTGTCAATGTTCCGCTTGTGATTCGTCGGTTGCTAAAAAGACGCATGACGTCGGCAGCTTTCTTCCGGAAAGTTTAACTTTTTTCTCTGTCTGTTTCTCTCTCTCTCTCTGACTCTCCCTCTCCCTCTCTCTCCCTCAGCTGGACTTCCGCACGCCGCCGGGCTTTGACCGCACCCGCAACGCGGAGATCGGCAACAAGGACATCAAGCTGAAGCACCTGGAGGAGGCGTTCACCTCGGAGCACTGGCTGGTCAGGATCTACAAGGTGAAGAAGCAGGAGAACCGCGACCCCGCCGAGCACCAGCTCCGCTCCACCGACACCTCCCGGCAGAAGTACACCTCCAAAAAGGTACGTCGTAGGTAACCACGGTTACCTGGCACTGGTCATCGGCGGGATTATGTCATCAGAGATGATTTAAATGATAAAGGGGTCATGTTTCGGTAGGACAGACGCAGACCGCTTTAATTTTAAGTATGTTTAATTTGAATTTGTGTTATATTTTTATTAAGGATGACATTGAGGATGTAGCCTTGATAAAGCAGTTGATGTTGTGACGTTCATGTCCGTTATTCACTCTGTTACTCCTTCTGACGCCTCCCCCAGACGGCCAAGAGAAAGCGCGGCTTCATCAAGAACAAGCTTCTCCTCAAGAAGGGCAAGAAGATGACCAAGAAGTCTTTATAGAACGAACCCAGCCACCCTACACCAACTGAGCCACAGCGGGAGACGAGAGGAGGAGAGAGAGAGAGAGAGAGAGAGAGGGAGGAAGGGAGGGAGGGAGGGTGAGAGAGAGAGAGGGATGTTTGAGAATGGAGGCAGAAAGAAATCGGACAAGAAAATCAAATAAAAAATCAAAAAAAATGTGAAACGTTTAACAACAAGTGAGCGGTAATGAAAGAGCCCGTAAGGGTCATTAAGGACACGGCGAGAGATCCCCCACCCCACCCAGACCTCAACGAGTTTTTATCCAGGGACGGGACGAATGTCAAATAATTTTTACTATCGTCATGGAAACGGGAAATCGCATTCACCCCCCCAAGCCCAAACCCAAAACAACACCCTGATTAGCCCAAATGTCTTTTTTTTTCTTTCGGGAGGGGTAGAATTGGAAGGTGTGAAGCGTTGGAGATGAGATCAGCCAGTCTGAGAACCTCAATCCCCGCGTCGTTTGTTTCAACATCACAAACTTTGACCTTTTAAACCCGTCCGACGATGACCTTTCGTGACTGGCATTTGTTTTGTTTTTTTTGTACTTGATCGTGCGGACGACTAGGGGGAGAGAGGGAGAGGGAGAGAGAGAGAGAGATGAATGATGCTCGAAGCAGGGTTTATTGCACTGCTCAGTCTGCCTCGAGGCCTGCAGTGTTGGTTACGGAGGAACCGGAATGGGGAGGTAAGCCGCAGAAGCCACGAGATATCTGGGCTCTTCTGCTGCGTCCCTACTCCTCGACCAAACATCTCCACACTTGGTTATGGCATCAGGAACGGAAGGGGGGTGGGATGTTCAGGGTTTCTCCAAAGAAAAGCAGATTCTTGTCATTAAGAGAAGAAAAAGGAGGAGGTTGGAAATGCTTTTTGGAAAAAACGGTCCCAAAACTAAATGCAGTCGGTTAATCGTCTTGATTGTATTTCACGAGTTTAAATATGTCCCGTTTGTGATTATCAAAGGAGAAATTCTCTTAAAAACCTGGCAGTGTTCTTCTTGTTTTAGTTTGTCTTTTGTAGTCCAACCCAACCGAAGCCTTGGCAGATGGCGATATTTTATTGTTTGCGTCCATCCCTGATTAATTTATTGATTAGCCTAGATTAGATCTCGAGTAGAACGGTCAAGCATGCCGCGTGCGTCACACCAGGCCACCAAAATGTGTACAAAGTCCCCATGAGTAGCCTGCCCAATCACCACGTCACAAACCCACCAAACTGAAGTGAATTTGACGCGCTTGACACCAAAGGCTTTCTGTGACGTTCGCAAAAAGTCTGACCCGGTGTCGAAGCGAATTGGAACAGGGAATACGTGTTTAATGTGTGCACATTCTTTCGCCATTTCAGTTGATTTCAAATGGCTACGATGATTATATCTTTCCTTTGACTATTTCCTCTCCTGTAATTGCCCCCTGATTTCCACTTTGCTTCCCCGTTTGCGTAACCCACCCACAGTAGTCTTTCGATTGCGCATGCCTTCTTTTAAATTCGAATCCCCTTTTTTGCTTTCCAATGGGGCAGATGAATGTTAGCCAAAAGCACTGAACACCACCTCTAGCAACCCTCAAACCAACCCCACCCACCCCCACTTCTTAAAGGCATCCTGTGCTCCTGGCTGCCCCCTGCTGGCGGCCCCATGCACTGCACATAGCACCATCAGAGCCATTCGGTGGGAAATCCCTTGTGTTCTGTCTGTCAGCTCTGGATTGATGGATTTGTGAAACACGAGAGTGCTTCCTCTCTTTCTACGGTGACCTTTCGCCCTGCCAGTTATGCCCTGGAGGATTTAGTGCATTCTTCTCAAGGTGTGGAAGATACTGCTATTTCTCAGGAGACTGAATGTGCGCGTGTGCGTGCGTGTGTGTTTGTCTGCGCGTGCGTGCATGCTTTGTGTGTATCAGTGTATTTGAATGGGTGATTTGATTACTTTTTTTGCAGAGGATCGTTACACTTAAAAATCAATGTTAGCCAGATGCTGTCATGCTGTCCGTTTTTACTTTCTCGGCCCATTCCTTTTAGGGTTAGTTTTGTTTCACAACCAAACGCACTGTAAACTGATATTTCTGAATAGGATTACTAATACGATGCTTCTCCGCGCCATTCGATTGCTACCTACAATAAACTGCTTTTTATGGTAAAAAATATCGTTCATGTTTCACACGCAAAAAAGTAAGATGTATACAAAAAATGACAACATATCCAACCTGTGTGAGCAGGCTTTGTGTAACGTAAGGTGCAAGAGAGGGGGGGAGAGAGATGTGCATTGGCCTTAACAGCAGTGGCAAAGAGAAGGCAAACGTACAGAACGGACCAGAAGACCCGAGTCAAGGTTTCCCCGCGCTCGACGGAGTGTATTTATTACATGAACGATGGAGGCTGCCGCGAGAGGCGCGGAGCGTAGCGTCTTAGATCACCAAAAGGCAAAGGGTCTTATTTTTTCGTTTTTGATATTCAGTCAAGGTTTCTTCCATTAATTGTAATGAGCTGGTGTGTGAGAATGAAAGATGCCTTTTTTGAATAAAAGAGGTTAAAATCAAAATCCAGCGCGTCATGTTTTGGTTCTTTGGGTGATGTTACTGATAGTAGCTTTAGAGTAAAAATCAATGAAAGAACTATTACATTTGAACATACACACACACACACACACACACACACACACACACACACACACACACACACACACACACACACACACACCTTAACAGAGCATGAGAAATAGACAACTGGGGCCCTGATTAAAAAAGGTATTATGATGGAGAAAATAACTGCCAAAAATCTATTCGGATTTATGACCTAACAATCTTAAAGGGGACATATTATACCACCAGGTGTGAGTGATTAGCCTTACAAGCCGTTTCAAAAATCTGCCCCATATGACATGGTATGACAGTAGTCTATCTAGTGGGCGTGTCCACCTAGATCTGTGCTGGCTAGATGAGCAACGTTTACTTCAGTCCACGGGGTAGGCTGGTAGACTGATCTATCCAGCACAGATCTAGGTGGACACGCCCACTAGTGATGTCATATGGGGCAGATTTTCAAAATGGCTTGTAAGGCTAATCACACCGACAGCTGGTGGCATAATATTTCCCCTTTAAAAGTTAAATGTCTTCTAGCCCTTGGGTCCAATATTCAGAGGGGATCAGATGCCTCACCTCACATGAGGAAGGTAAAAAAGGGTACATCCTTTTTAATAAAGTACAACACCATTAGACGTGACGGCTCATGAATTTTGGCTGAGGTGCATTTTTACTCTTAAACAGGACAGATGCCAAAGCTTTGGGCCCGTCCTGTCATTATATACCAGGGTGCCACAGGATGCCTGCAGTCTGACCTTCACTTATATGCTAATAACTGCTAATTCTAACCATTAATATAATCCCATTCCAGAGGACTGTTGATCACCAGAGAAAGCAGTTGAGCAAGCTTCGTTTGAAGCTCTTGGCAGGTGGTCTGGCAGTCCTGACCCAGAAAGCAGGTCCTACATGTGGACGTGGTTAGACTGCAGAGCAAAGATGAAGCAACACATCTCTACAACTTGAGCCGGTAGTCTGTCACAAAAGGGGACATTTTGTTGAGACCTGAATGGCTGGTGGACTGCAGAAAAAAACATTGATTTGTGGGTTTTATTCAGCTGTCAAAATAAATCGTACATAGATTTCAAACTAAACAGTTGTGGGACACAAACAAAAATAAAGTGAGGCACTGACATTTGTGAACGGCAAAGGAATTTCACAATAACAGTTTTCATTGAGACGTCATTGTTTCATACGTCTTTTTCAAAACGTATCACCTGTCGCTCATTATATCCGTGCGGAATCACCATTCAGGTCAGAACAGAGCTTTGGGTCGTCACTTTTTAATCAGGAACTCAACCGAGGTCTGGGAGGAGCTGATTGGAGGAGGTGGGCGTGGTGGTACATGAGGTGGTGCAGGAGGAGGTGGTGGTCTTCGGTCCCCGTCGCAGACTCACTTGTGCTTCGTCTTGCCGGCCAAGGCCCTCAGGTTCGCCTCCCCGCCCCACACAGTCCCAAACACCTCCTTCTCCGCCCGGAGGGCCTCCGTCAGGGGCAGCTCCCTCCCCGACGACACCACCCTCTTGGCGGCCCGGATCACCTCGGCGGGCCCCTTGGTGTAGCGGCTCAGCCACTCCTCCGCCTGCCGGAGGGCCGCCCCTTCGTCCCCGTCCTGGGGGGCCCCCTCCTCCAGCACGCCGTCCGCCAGCCCGATCCGCAGCCCCAGCTCGGGGTCCACCTTGAGGGCCCCGCCCAGCAGCCGCAGGGCGTGGCGGTCCCCCACCAGGCGGACCAGCCGGGCGGCCCCGCCCCAGCCCGGCACCAGGCCCATGTGCTTGTGGACGAACTGGATCACGCTGTCAGGGGTCATCAGTCTGAGGAGGGGGAGGGAGGGAGGGGGAAGAGAGGAGGGTCAAAGTAAGGGCACTAGAGAATGTGTGTGGAGGACGTACAACGTCTTATACTTGTGCATCTGCCTCTTTTTTTTTATTTCAAATAACTAAATAGAACGACAGAAGTGACAATGGCCACCTTCAACACCAACGTTCGAAACCAGGCCACAAACCCTGGTTGTGTGGGACGGGATTGTCAGACACACGGATAAAACAGGCTTCTTCCTCACCTGAAGTCGCAGGCAGTACTGAGCTCTGAGCCCCCTCCCAGTGCTCTGCCCTCCACCAGCGCCACCGACACCAGAGGAAGCCTGCGTTGAGGGAAGTCAGCACACCGTCACACACGTTGCCGACGCCATGGACAGGACCCCGAGGGCCGTTAAAGAAGGCTTACCTCTGTAGTCTGGTCAGAGCGTCCTGCATAAACATGCACATCTTCATCCCATCCTGTAGGAGGGAAAGCACACCGGTAAGGCTGGAGCTGAGTGGGTTTACATTTACATGTAATAACTCCAAACAAACGCATTGATCCGCCCTAAAACACTCGCCTGCAATGACGCTGCATTTAAGTGATGAATGAATTTTATTGAAATTATTTATTCTGGTTTTTTTTAAACCAAATGCTGAATCAAAAGGCCAATATCTACCTTTGTGGATAACAAGGTATTTTCTATCCTATAACAGCGAACCGAACAACTGACAAAAAACTGTCGAAAACAAAACAAAGGTGACACTCTGAATAATACATTATGTTACTTCTTTGTGTTACGTCCTTTGTTGTAGTGTAGCGTGTCTCTCGTGTGTAACGGCTGTCAGAACAACAATTTCGAGCCAAACGACAATCAATCTTAGACAGAGGCAGACAGAGTTGGACTAGGGCAGGAGGTAGGGTGGGTTGGCTGGTAACCAGAAGGTTGCTCGTTCGATCCCCGCTTCCTCCTAGACGAGTGTTGAGGTATCCCTGAGAAAGACACCTCACCCTCACTGCTTTCGACGAGCTGGTTGTCGCCTTGCGCGGTTGACACCGCCGTCGGTATGTGAATGGGTGAATGTTAGGCAGTATTGTAAAGCGCTTTGATTGGTTAGGAAAGCGCTGTATAAATGCAGTCCCATTTACCATTCCTGCGATGACTACGATACAGAGCAGGAAGTCTGTTACCCTACAGCCCCACCTGTGGGTTGGATATGGCCCTGACGGCGTTGAGGTCGGAGCCTGAGCAGAAGGTCCCCGCTGCCCCTCGCACGATGAGGCCTTTGCCCTGCGTCCACGACTCCAGCTGAGACACCCTCTCCTCCAGCTCCACCATCATAGCGCCTGGTGGGGGGAGAGACAGGGCGGGGCTTAAGACGTCTGCGCTCACGGGGGACAGCCAATCGCGTGAAACCAGGTATTAGATATAGTAGATATCAGTCTTAGATATCAGTAATTTCGAAAGCGAGGCTTTATGTGGTGGGGACCTTGTAGGGCCTTGCTTATGTCAAGGTGGGTCACCTCAATAACTTCTCATACAATATTTGCCCAACACAAGATTGGTTTGACACGTGTGTCTTCAATGCAAATGACAAGATCATGTCCATAACTTGTGAATAAGTAAGAATGAGGTTTGTGTGTCGGTTTTACAAACACCAAGGTTCGTCCTAAAACAGAAATATATCCCTCACACAAAAGACAATAAGACATCAGAAAGTAACATGATATACATAACATCTACATAGATAGATAGATACCTGCATTTACACAAGGGGATGAATAAAGTATCGAGTAGCTCACAAAGTCAGTCAACAGACAATTGACAAACAACAAAACGGCCAAACAGCGAAAGTCAATAAAATAAGACCTGAAATAAAGTCTATAATATAATAATCAATAACATATCAATAACATAGACCTGAGCTCCATCCGTACCCGAGAAGGCGTTCATGCGGGAGGGGTTGTTGACGGTCAGCACTGCCAGCCCCGTCTCCCCCTGGGTGAGCAGGTCCACCGCCCCCCCGGGGAAGGCCCTGAGCTTCTCCCTGATCTCCTCGGGCTGGAAGCCATGGCCGGCCGAGTACAGGCTGCTCTTCCTCGAGGAGGAAGAGGATGGAACTCAGGGTGGGTTCAATGAGGGCACAGGGTCCACAGGTTTGATGCAAGCAAGAGTACATTTACATTTAGGGCATTTAGGGGACGCTTTTATCCAATGCGACTTGCAATAAGAACATTTGTCAGAAGAAGAGAAACAATATATCTCTGTCGGCACAGTACGTTCATAGAACCATGTGCCAAGCACTGACAATTGTTAGGTTAACCCATTCCCCGTATGCAACAAACATAGCTAGGATAAGATGCTACACGATGCTAAGTACTCTTTTTAAGTGCCAGGACGTACAACATACAAAAAGCGCATTAATTGCTAGGTTCTTTTAACACATTCTGCCCTGCTCTGCTGTGTGTTGTGCGAGGGTAACTAGGATAATAGAGTTGTGTAGGATGTCCCTGAAGCATACTTGAATACTACCCTTCAAGCATGCTAGTATATATTATAGTAGGGGCGGCATGGGGCTCAGGAGGTAGAGTGGGTTGGCTGGTAACCGGAAGTTTGAAAGTTTGATCCCCCCCGGCTCGTCCTAGCGTGTTGAGGTATCCCTGAGCAAGACACCTCACCCTGACTGCTACCAACGAGCTGGCTGTGTCCTTACGTGGCTGACTCCTCCGTCGTTGTGTGAATTTGTGACTGAAAGGGTGAATGTGAGGCAATAGTAAAGTGCTTTGAGTGGCAAATGGTAAGAAAAGCGCTGCATAAATGCAGTCCATCTAACAATTATTTTTAAAAAAAAGGCAAGGGGTTGAACTCTTCACTCTCTCTTGCTTGCTATCTTGGGGTAATCCAATAGAGTGATGTATATTATCCAGCTCTAAAACCTTAAATGGGCTCACTTTTACCGCTAAGGTACCCAGGCGTTGATATTTAGTTGAGCCGAGAACATCCACAAAACATGTTCAAGACCAAACTACGTGTATTTATGATGGAGGTACATGGTAATCGTTGTGTTGTGAGTCTCTCTACCTGCACCAGGATCTGCTGCAGAGGCTGCTTTTGAGGAGGTATCGACCCAGCACACAAATAACCATCGTGTTCTGCAGCATGACACGGTGGTGGAGAGAATGATAAAAGTTATTTACAACCCAGACCTTAAAGGAACTATATCATGTTGAATTATTTAATTCCAGATGGGGGTAAGAGAGGTGAGGGTGGAAAAGGAGAGATAAAGGAGATCTCAGATGTATTTTAAAGTTATTTGTGTTTAAATATTAAATATAGTTATATTTAAAAATGTGTTTTGTTTAAAGCTCATTCAAAACGTTAGTATTATAATAACTAGTCTGTGTTTTTTACAGGAATTACACGGCGGATTGTACGTCCCACTGCGCATTGGCAAAAACATTAATGTTGTGAGTCTCAATGGGAAAATGTTGTTGGTAATTTAGAATAGGCTACGTCTTGCAGTACGATATAAACTATTAGTACGAATCCGCAGCGACCGACCTTGTGTGCTGTCTGCTGAGTTACGGTGCCACACCATAACATGTCCCTCTGGAAACACAAACCAATCTTAATGTTTAGTTCATAGGCATGCCCTGAGGAGGGCGCTGTTCATCGTCTGGATGTAATTGATCGAAATATGATATCGTATATGTACCATAGAATCTATACCCAGTCTTTGGGAAAGACTGGATAGAATATAATAGAAAATAATATAAATTAAGATTATATGATATGATATGAAATTATATTATATTATGTTATGATATAACATAATAGTATAATAGTATTATACAATATTATGTAATATAATATTATCAACAATCATTTCATAACTAATCATATCATATAATCATGTGTTTTGTTAATTTCTATATCGGAATATATCTGGAGACATAGGTTACAAAGTCTACATTTTGAACCAGATATGTTTTTATAATTGATCCTTAAAGTGAATTTAGTTCCTAAATACTACTCAAGCATTCAAGACGTGCACTGTATACGCATTATCTATAGATCAAAACATTAAGTAGACCATTTCTTGCTATCTCAACACAAAATGCATTATGGCAGTGGCACGCTCAGATTAATGCAAAAGCCACTCGATTTATGAGTCCCAGAAAGTGCCAAAGGTTTTCACCTGCCAAATGCTCCATTGTCTAATCCAAATAAAATACTTTTATCACATTGTTGCCACAACCCTTATATGATTGATTTTCTACTAGTCTTGGCCAGAGTTGTTTATTAGTTAAATTGAACATGTTTGATTCTATTCCAATTATTTGATTTGTGAAATATTGGTTTGCATGTTCAATATTTACTTGAGACTTTAATTTTCAAATGCTTCCAAAAAAAGTGTGTTGGAAAAACTTGCTAGCCTCCCTTACACACAAACACACACACACACACACACACACACACACACAAACACACACACACACACACACACACACACACACACACACACACACACACACACACACACACACACACACACACACACACACGCACGCACAATGTCATTGATAGAGAAGCTAGGCCAATTGTACATTATGATACTGCCACCCAGTGGTTTATTGTGAGCTGGACCTTTTCTGTATTATCATGTATTATATGTT
>NC_044058.1:21772437-21782437 GCF_902167405.1 Gadus morhua | reverse complement strand
AAACTCAAGCCGTTGCATACTAGGATACGCATTAAAAGCACTAAACCGGACGAGTGTCTCAAATCGACTTCATGGAGTTCATTTGGAAGGCTCTTAAAAACGACAAAAAAAGAGAGTAAACGATAGAGCATTACTTTCGGCAGTGTGGCGCGTGTATACGGGGACCAAAGCGAGAGTCGTTGGCGTCTGTAGTGTCTGATGCTGCCGTTGTTGTTCGATGGGCATAGCTACACTAGTTAAAGGCTAGGATCTCAGACCTGAGCGGAGAGCAGCGAGCATGAGAGGCGCTGGCTGTCTGGTGGTCTGTTGGTCGTTGGGGCGGGGCTGCAAGGACGGCTCCCTCGTTTAAGAACCGCCCCACCTCTGGTCAGTCCACCGGGTCCTTCCCCAGGTCCGCACCGTCATACATTCTACAAAGAGGGGGCTGGACGAAACCCACAGCTAAAGCACTTTATCTGGAAGTGAGGACGGACGTCTGCGTTGGTTCTGTACATCGAGGTCACACAGAGAGAGGCGGAGTCACGAGAGAGGGGAGGAGCCTCGCCGTCATCAGGGTGGGAGCCACGTCGTCATTGGGTGTTCCGGGGGGGGGGGGGGGTCTAGAGTTCAGAGGTCAGATGATGAGGGCCTCCGTGTGGAAGGCGTGTGAGAAGACAAAGGAGGGGGGGTGGCGCTTGTGGAGAGGTTGAGGGAGGGGGAGGGGGGTGGAAGGCGGAGCCACGGGGGCGAAAGAGGGGGAGGAGGAGGAGAAGGCGGAGGAAGAAGAGGAGGAGGAGGAGGAGGAGAGGGAGCGGCTGGCCCAGCGGGAGGGCAGGCGGCGGTGGGCGGGGCAGGCCGGGCGGGAGAAGTTCCTCCGGGCGGGGCGTGGCGAGGGGGTGGAGCCTGCCGGTGAGGGGGTGGAGCCTGCCGGAGAGACGCCGTCCTACGGAGAGACGAATGAATTAACATTTAGGACGATCACACCCTTGCTAAGGTCATTTGAAGTCATCAGCCAAAGGTACGTTACATTTGGTGCTACTCGTCCCACCGGTAGTCTTCTTGCTCCTGAGAGGGGAAAACGACAAGGATGTTTACAAAGGAAGAGAACAGAACAGAACTGACAGGAGTCAGAGGAGAAATCCATCCGTTCTTGTCAACAAGCAAAGGTCTTGATAGGTTAACCCTTTGAACTATGCTTGCTCACAGAGGATTTAGAAAGCCTTTTAAATGGACCGGACTGCATTTTATGTAGCGCTTTTCTAACCGGTGGCCACTCGCTTTGCGATATTGCCTCATGTTCACCCATTCATGCCCACATTCACACACCGACAGCGGTGTCAACCATGCAAGACAGCCAGCTCGTCAGGAGCGATTAGGGTGCGGTTTCTCGCTCAGGGACACCTCGACACTCTACTCACACAGCTAGGAGGAGCCAAGAATTGAACCAGCAACCTCCTAGCAACCAACCTCCTCTAGGGTTAGGAATAGGGTGGGATCTCTAGGTCTCTGTATCTAGCACAGTAGAGGCTCAGAGTCGCATTCCCTCCGCTGCTCAACATCAGGTTTGGAGGGGTTAACGTTGCATTAACAATGCAGACTCGTAGAAAGAATTTGTAACAGAAAATCGCATGACAGGAAGGTCTATCTTTAGCACCAAATCCTCCCCGCGCTTCGGGTCGTTCGTTCCGACTGGCCGCTCGGAACCTTCAACAACGACAAGCGCCAGGACTCTGTGTCCAGATCCCAGCGCACTGCATCCAACACTGGGCTCGCTATCGTCAGGGCTTCAACCAGGGAGGCATTAAAGCCCGCTGACAGACCGCCAAGTCCGCTTGTGATCCGCAGCACCGGTTCTCTTTGTGCGGGAGGGAGGGAGGGAGGGAGAGCCTTTCAGCAAAGACGTGGCCTAGATGCCCAGATTGCGTGAAAGACTCTGGCCTGCTTTCCTCTCCTGGCTGAGACGCATACCAAAAATATACAGCGCTCTCGCCGGGGCTGTCCTCAGCCAGGGGCTATCACCCACTGTTTAATAGCTGGAGCCGTCAGGCCCTTCATCTGGGTGGATTTCACTAGCTTTGCGGAGCTAAAGTGATTAGGCCGACATAATATTTACAACACACCGCAGCACAGCTATGCAGCACGGGAGGCCAGCAGAAGTTGTTTAATGGAAACAGTGGACCGGTTTTAAATGTCAACATGTGTGTTGGAAACCTTGGAAACCCTTGGGGAGGTGTCAGTGTTTGTGTGTGTGTCTGTGTGTCTGTGTGTGTTTGTGTGTGAGTGTGCGCATATCAGTCTGTCTGCTTTTATGCGCATGCTCGTGTGTGTGTGTTTGTGAGTTTGTGTGTGCGTGTGTCTGTGTGTGTCTGTGTTTGAGTGTGTGTGTGTGTGTTTGTGCGCGTGTGTCTGCATTTATGCACACGCTCGTGTGTATGTGTGTGAGTGCACGTGTGTGGTGGGCCCTCACGCTCTTGTGTGTGTGAGTCCCACTCCTACCCACCTGAATGTTCAGCTGGATCGCCTTCCCACTGGCGGAGCTGTGGCTGACCTTGGAGAAGGAGGTGTGTGTGTGGGCCGTGTGGGAGGCGTGCGAGTAGTGCACGTGATCCAGCTCCTCCTCCTCCTCCTCGTCCGTCTCCTCCTCCTCCTCCTCCTCCTCCGGGGGGGGGGGGGGGCCGGGGGCTGAGGTCGGGGGCGGAGGCGGCCTGGCTGGCCCACGCCGCCCTCTCCCCGTAGCTCTTCAGGATGCGCTCCACCGCGCCGTAGTTGGAGCGCGAGCCCTCGGGCCGGGGGTACGCCGCCAGCGTGAGGGGCTTCCAGGGGTGGTCGCTCATGACCCCGCCCCCGCCGGGCCGTCGGGCGTCTGGCGGGGGGACGGTGGAAGAGGGGGCGACCCCCTGCTGCTTCCCTCGGGGGTCCGGTTCCGGCGTGGTCCGCGGGGTCTTCCCGGCCGGCCGCCTCGGGGGGCTCCCGTCCCGGGCCGGGCGGAGCCTCTGCCTGGGGGAGCGCGTCCCGGAAGGGCCCCCGGAGACGGGGTCCGCACAGTCTCGCCGTGGCCGGCGGGTGTCGTCGTCGGGGCCGGGGGCTTTGGTGCGGGTGGTCGCCACGGTGACCTCGCTGAACAGCGTCAGCGAGTGGCTGAGGGAGAGGTCCGGGGCGGCGGCGGCGGCGGGGGCGGGGGAGGCGTCCCGCTGACCTCTGACCTCCTGACCCCGAGCTGAGTCCCTGCTGGTCTTCCTCAGCCGGACCTGGGGGTTCTGGGAAGGGGGGGGGTCGGCGGCAGGGGCTGGGGGCACCGCAGGGGACGCTTTGGGAACAGCGCTGGCTCCGTCACAGGGGACCCCCACGCTCCGGGGTCCCGGGTTCGGACTCCTCTCCGGGTGTAACCGGACCCCCTCCCCCGCTCCCCCGGCGCTCCTCGCGTCGTGACCCCCCACCGAGGAACCGGCGGGGGGGGGGGAGTCGTTGTCCCTCTCCGGGGGGACCCCCCGGCCCATCTCGGCCTGGAACAGGGTGCGGTTGAACTCGGCCGTCTTCTGCTCCAGCAGCACGTTCCTCCGGGGGCTCTGCGGCAGCTTGGGGGGGGTCTCCACTGGCGCCTCTGGCGGGGGGTCCTTCCCAGTGCGTTGGGGGCTCCTCTCCCTCAGGGCCGTCCCCACGCTCCGCTCGGACGGGCTCTTGCACGGGGCCCCCCGGTCCCCCGGGGCCAGCCTCTCGCCGGAGGGCCAGCGGTTGTGGCAGCAGCCCAGGTTGCAGTTGGGGTTGGCGGGCGCGAGGCAGGCCCCGCCCCCGGCCCCGCCCCCGGCGGCGTTGGTGGCGGAGGCGGGGCACCCCGCCAGCGTCTTGCCCTCGTTCTCCTGCAGCATGGCCTCGAACTTGCGCACGATGGAGGGGCTGTTGCACGGCCGGCCCAGCGAGGCGCACGGGCTGTGGCACCTCCTGGCGGCGCTGGCGGCGGCCGTGGGGGTCTCCAGGACGCGGAGCTCCGTCTCGGGGTGGGTGGGGCTGCTCACGCCCCAGGAGGTGGAGCGCGGGGGCACGGCGGGCGGGGGGGCGTCGGCCTCTGGAGGGTCGCGGCCGGGGGTCAGAGCGGGAGTTCCCTCTCTGACGGTGGGCCAGGGGTCGACGGCGGCCGGGCCGGTCCAGTCTTCCCGCTCCAGGGCGCGCAGGTCCTGGTAGATCTGGGTGAAGTCGCAGAGAGGCCGGGAGGCGAGGACGGAGCCCGTGGTACCGGGCCGCTCGGGGGGCTTCTTCTGGACCTCGACGCAGGGTTCTGGGCCGGGCCTGAATGGGAAGGAGTCACGATGAACTCACTGGAATGAACTAAGGCCTACTGATCAGAAGAGTATACAATTATTCATACAATGTTGCCAATTTGCTCTCTCTGTGTGTCTGGCTCCCTCTTTCTGGAATGAATGAATTACTGTTTTGTAAAACCTGTTCATACAGTGCTGTTCTTAACCCCTCTCTCTCTCTCTCTCTCTCTCTCTCTCTCTCTCTCTCTCTCTCTCTCTCTCTCTCTCTCTCTCTCCCTCTCTCTTCCCCTCTCCCTCCCTCCCTCTCTCTCTCTCTCTCTCTCTCTCTCTCTCTCTCTCTCTCTCTCTCTCTCTCTCTCTCTCTCTCTCTCTCTCTCTCTCTCTCTCTCTCTCTCTCTATACACGTATGTATATCATGCATGGGGCTTTTCACAAAAACTCAATGCCTTCAATTCCATAGGCCACAGGACTTGTTCTACCCCTCCAGCTCTACACTAGACACTACTGCAGCTGGCTCTCCTTGAAGCGATAGAACAGACGTGTCAGGATGATAAAATGGCGTCGGCCCGTTGACACGGCCATGGGGGAGTCACCACGCACCTCTTATCGTACTTCTCCGCCTTCCTCCTGATCTCCTCCTGGTAGCTGCAAAGCTCCTCACTCACACGGGCTATCTCTCTCAAGGCCTGGAAGACGGGGAGGGGGAGAGAGAGAGGGGGAGAGAGAGTGAGAGAGAGAGAGAGAGAAAGAGAGAGAGAGAGAGAGAGAGAGAGAGAGAGAGAGAGAGAGAGAGAGAGAGAGAGAGAGAGAGAGAGAGAGAGATATGGAGAGTGATAGGGATAGAGAGAGAGGAGAGAGACAGAGGGAGAGAGGGGGAGATAGATTGATATTGTTTAATGCAACTTAAGTCAAAACAAAACACTGGTGAGTAAACTGATAGCAAGGATAGAAAACAAATACAAAGGAGGAGATGGGGAAAGCAGGGTGTAGATTACATACCCACACAGACTACTCTTATAGATACAGAAAAGTAAAAGATATTAATAGAAGAAAAGAAGAAACTAACTATTTTTCGTGGAAAGTTTATTTGGACGATATCGCCATGGTGAGGTGAAACTGTATATTTCCACCTAATACTAATATCTGCTTATATTTATACAGTATACTTTGTATATGTCTACACTTATATCTGTATATATTTCTACTCCACAGTTATTTCTCTGTATATTCCTACAGCATACTTTGCATATTTCTACACTTAATTCTTTGTAAATGTCTACTCTACACTCATTTCCGTGTATTTCCACTGTATACTGTATACTACTGTATACTTGTATATTTACACACCTTCTTCTGTGTACTCTACACGCATTACTGCATATACTTCTACTTTATCCTTGTATATTTCTACACTTATTTCTCCTTTCTACTTTAAACTCCTTACTGTGCATATGTCTCCTGTATACTGTATACTACTGTATATTACATCTCCTACACCTCCTCCAGTATATCATACAGTGTATGTCTACTGTATGATAGTATCTCCAGGGTCCAGGTCCACTCTCTACTTGTATGTGTCCCCTAGTGTCCAGGTCTTCTCTACACTAACTGCTGTGTGTATGTCTACTGTATGACTGTGTCCTCAGTCCCAGTCTCTACTCACAGCGTTCAGCGCGGTGGTGTTCCTCTTCTTCTCGCTCCCGTATCCCAGCTCCGCCCTCACGCGCGTCTCCTCGTTCCCGGCGTTCCCCCCCGTCGACGCCTTCCCCCGGGGGCCGCTCTCGACCGCCTCGGGGGGGCCCTGACCACGGTGGGCGGGGCCAATGGGGGGCCCTCGTGTCCCCGCCCCCGCCGGCCGCCCGCCGTTGACCTCGCCGTCCGCCACGCTGCGCCGGTAGTACCCGGGCAGCGGCGGTTGTTTCGGGACCTCTGATTGGCCGCCGCGGTCCCCGGGGCCGGCGTGCGATTGGTTGCTGCGCGTGCTGGAGTCGGTGCTGGTGGAGCCGGAGGTGCTGAGCCTCAGCAGGAGGTCCTGGCCCCCTGCGTCCCCCCCTAGGGTCTCAGGGCCCGGGGGCTCCCGCCTGGTCCTCACCTCACAGTACAGCTGCGGGGGGGGGAGGGGGGAGGGAGCCGTCGTCACGGTTACCGTCTATCATCAAGACTCTTCACTGGTCAACTGGTGGTCAGATTGCTACGCACCGCTTTGTCATTATTTTTGATAATTATAATTATCCTATAAAAAATGTTTCAGCTCTGATATTACCAAAAGGAAATTGCTCCAACTGGAAAAAAGGTTTGATTGGGTCAACGTTTTTTAGAGGTCAAAGGGGTGATATTATGCCACCAGGTGTGAGTGTGAATAGCCATTACACAACCTTTGAAAATCAGCTTTTTCCTTAATAGCTAATCACACTCACACCTGGTGGCATAATATCACCCCTTTAACTTCTAGTGTGACCTTATTATCCGTGTCTACTGTAAGCCGGGGTAAGACTTCCGACTGGGGGAATGAGGTCAGAACAACAGGACACACTGAATAACAGGAACCAGCTTGGAAACCACTTAAAAAAACATTGTTTTGATCAAATCCCGAAAGCTTTCAAAGTGGGTGAGTTATTAAACAGTGAGGCACTGTCATGTTTCTATATCTGACCTACATGGATAATTTATAATATCTGGATAAAACTGTAAAGCAACATCAACAGGGAGGGCGAGAGAGAGGGGGGGAGGGGGAGAGAGAGAAAGAGAGAGAGAGAGAGGGAGAGAGAGAGAGAGGGAGAGAGAGAGAGAGGGAGAGAGAGAGAAAGGGGGAGAGAGAGACAGAGAGAGAGAGAGAGAGAGAGAGAGAGAGAGAGAGAGAGAGAGAGAGAGAGAGAGAGAGAGAGAGAGAAAGGGGGAGAGAGGGACATAGAGAGAGAGGGGAAGAGAGAGGGAGGGAGAGAGGGAGACAGAAAAAGAGAGAGGGGAGGGAGAGGGAGAGTGACAGAGGGAGAGAGAGAGAGAGGAGGGGAGAGAGGAACACAGAAAGGGAGAGAAAGAGCGAGTGAGAGAGAGAGGGGGAGAGAGAGATGGATCATTTGAAATACCTTGATGAAAACTGTAAATCCATTGAAGTACAAATGATCGATGACCCATGATAAACCCTGTCCTATTGTACACTCTAAAGTGCTACTTTACGATGCTGACTGGGCCCGCTTCCCATCATGCATTGCAGGCATGGAGTGAGCCGTTGTCTTTTCCTGGCTCTTCTTGCTCCTATTTTTCCAGCAGGCCAAACGAGAGCCACATGTTCCTCCCAGCGCAGTCCGCCGCCCCACTGCTGAGCGATCCGTTCAGACTCTACACACGACTCCCCGCTCATCAAAGAGCTAATCTGCTCTCCGGAGCGGGTCGCGTTTTAGACCGTTAGCATAGTTGACCTACCACTGGCTCCGTGCACACACATAATCATGCACGCACACACACACATGCATACATATACACACATGCATGCACGCACGCATGCACGCACATAAACACACACATAAACACACGCGCACACTCACATACACATGCACACACTTAAACACGCACGCATGCACAGACACACACTTAAGCACACACACACCATGCTTGCTTCAGTCCTTATCTGGCCCTCTCCTTTCACTCCCATTCGCTGTAATCCCTTTATCTGCTGGATTCTGAGACTAATTCATCCGCGCAAGAAAACATCCATTGCTGAGGATAAAACAGATCTCACATGCAGACATCTCTATTTAATTAACCATGATTCAATGTAAAAGCTTGTAGAGATCAGAGGTGGAAAGCCCCCATCTTGGAACATCTCACTCTCAGAGAGGGAGATGACCTGGTGCCAGTGTTGCCAGATTGGGCCAGATTGGACAGGAAATCTGGCCCAATCTGGCAACACTTCCTGGTTCATAAAGACACATTCCAATTGATTCATGGCTGTATGGATCAGCCAGTGGATCGGTGTTTGGCTCCTTGATATCACAGATGAGAATGCTGGACTCTCTGGTGTAAAGCCATTACAGCCAGTCCACAGAAAACAATGAACCTTACAGAACAGTTTTCTACCGCCCACGTTCTACTGCCCACCCTCCACTCTCATCCGTCTCCTTTTACAACTTGGCAGGTTTTCCTGGCGGAAGCCGATCTGATATCCTACAACCTACCGCCACCCTACGGTGTCACCGCCTCGCACAATGCTCAACCTCTCCCTCGCCTTGCCAAGCATCCCCACCACCACTATCATCAGCCCCACCACAACCCCAACTAAGCTTACCACCACCACATGCCCACCCCCATCAAGACCCCTGCTGCCACCATGAACACCCCCACCTCTGACCAGCTCCATCTCCAGAACCCACCACCACCACCACCACCACCACCACCACCACCACCACCACCACCATTCTTACCCCCTACATAGACCCCTTCTGCCAGCATTTACACCTCCACAACTTACACCAACTCCACCATGACCCCAACTTCTGTCCCGGCCTAAGCCTCCACCACCTAGCTCATCATCTTCAGCACCACCCTCTCCACAACCTAGCTTAGCACCAACCACCACCTCCACTAGCGCCACCATCACCACCAACACACCACCACACACCACCACAAAACACCACCACTACCACCTCCTCCTCCTCCTCCAACCCCCACCTCCTCCTCCTCCTCCACCTCCACTCCCCACCCCTCGTCCTACGACCCCCCCCAGAGGGACCAGAGCCACGCCTCCATCCCATCCCTTCCTGTGCTCACCCACTCAGAGCACTCTGCAGCTGGGCTGAACAGGGGCGTCTGGTGCGCCGCGGTTAAGTGCGGAACAGGATGTGTAGGAGGAAGAGGTTATTAGGCACCGAGCGCACGGAGGGAACCAGAGCCGCGTGAGTCAGGGGGATGGGAATGTGCACACATCCACCGTTTTCAGTAGTGCAGTTGGACCAGGTTTAGGTGGTGCGCTGTGAACTATTACACTGACCTCAACCCATCGATGGATCGACGTGACATTGTAGTTTAGACACTTTGAAAGACTGGCGAAAGTATGGGGAGAACAAAAGGTGCAGACAGGTATTGTTTCATATATTTGCAGTTCCACTCTCAAGGGGCTACGATTCTGCTAATGCTGGTTCTAAAGACGTTCGCTCTTTGCATGCCTGGGTCCAGGGTATGCTAAGTGGCTGTTGTCCTGAGCCCAACGTTTTTCTACTTTTGCCCCCAGGCCAACGATTGCCTCACCCCAACACACACACACACACACGAGGGTTCCTGCCAGGAACAGATATTGTGATATTGAGAAACATGTGGTTTACTAGGATCGCTAAATAAGATTAGCTTGCCAGGTCCAATTGCCTTGAGGTTAGCGACTCACTCCAAACCCTAAACTAACTATAAACCTCTCCCCCCCAAACAACATAATAAATTGTATTTAAACCACATATTACCACATACACCACATAATAAAAAAAAACACCACAGCTGTGGCATTTCATTTGTTTTAATGCTAGAGGGCAAATCTCACCCCAATGCTAGGTTAGCTAAACTGTTGTCAGACAATCTGGTTGATGATGGACACACAAACAGTGGTCAGGCCAGAGTCATATGATCATATTGGCTCTAACAGTTCTATGTTAAGAACCAGGAGGAGCCTCATCGATCATTATGAAACAGCTTCTCACATGAAGAAAGAGAGAGGGCGAGGGAGAGAGAGAGAAGAGAGAGACAGAGAGAGAGAGAAGAGAGAGAGGGGTGGGAGAGAG
>NC_044058.1:21722437-21767437 GCF_902167405.1 Gadus morhua | reverse complement strand
GAGAGAGAGAGGGAGGGGGAGAGTGGGAGAGTGGGAGAGAGAGAGGGAGAGAGAAAGAGAGAGAGAGGGTGAGAGAGAGAGAGAGAGAGAGAGAGAGAGAGAGAGAGAGAGAGAGAGAGAGAGAGAGAGAGAGAGAGAGAGAGAGAGAGAGAGAGAGAGAGAGAGAGAGAGAGAGGAACAGACAGAGAAAGGCACAGTGGGAAAACAATGGGGTGATGGGGTGCGACAGATGAAGGAACGTGCAGAGGAGGAGTGTCCAAGACACACACAAAGAGTCACAGATGGTACATGAAAAAAATAATGAAAAACACACACACAGGAGGGAAACATCTCCATCTGTCTTCCTCCATCTCTCTCTCTCTCTTGACACGTCAACCGCTACCGTGATTCACTGCTTTTTGCTTTGTTTCGTCCTGCACTTTCAGGGCGTATAATGGGTGTTTACGGAGCCCTGGAAAGACCTGGCTGGGAGTGGGGCCCTCGCCCGCTCGCGGTCACCCGGATAAACAACAACAACAGCAGCAGCCAGCGGAGGCGGAGCGGCTGGACCTGGCATGGAGCACGGCGCTATATGGAGGAGCAGTCACCATGGTGCCCTGCTATTTATAGGAGATGCCCAGCCCAGGTTTTACAATGTCACATTCCTAGAGGGGGGAGGAGAGGGAGAGAGAGGGGGAGGGGGGTGAAGAGGGGAGACGAAGGTAGGAGGGTGGAGAGGGGACAGGGTGAAGGGTGGGGGGGAGAGGGGGAGGAGAAGGGTGGGGGGGGGGGGAGGAGAGGGGAGGGAGGAGTGGGAAGGGAGGAGGAGGGGGAGAGGGGATAGGAGAGGGGACGGGGGGGAAGAGGGTGGGGGAGAGAGAGGGGAGAGGGGGGAGGGAGGGGGGAGGAGACAGAACGTGCAGGGGGGATGGGAGCAGAGGGGGGGAGGATGGAGGAGGGAGGAGGGAGGAGGAGGCCGGTAAGGCAGAATGAGAGATCTCGAGCTGCCAGCATTTTTTATATTTGATAAAAAATGCCATTGAACGGTCCGTCCTGCTACTCCCCAGGACGCTACTGCGGTGAACGCTGGAAGAGGCTTTGACACAGCTTTTCTAGAAAGAAGCATGCGTTTAGATTACATGCACATGTAGACAGGGCCGTAGCCAGCGTTTTTAGAAATATCGAGGTCCGGCGGGGGGGGGGGGGGCGGGGGGGAGCGGGGGGATTGCAGCTTCAGTTGCGGGGGCTCAGTTTTGTTGATGGGGGTTGTGCTAGGCTCGCGCACACACCAACATATGTCATGCACGGCAGACACAAACTAACAAGTCTTGACTGAACTAAGCGTTTACTCATCTCCCAGATGATCTCAGCCGCTGATTTGGTGTACAGTTGTATTTAGGTTCGAGTTTTGGCCTCAGAGTTGGCTGCCGGCAGCATGTAGGCTAGCAGCGGTGTGGTTGCATGGTGGAGCCATGGCTGTTCACTCACTGATGGTTTTGGTTGAATCACTAACCTTAATACATTGCGCGTGTATTAACTATCCCCTGCACTGTGAATATACTGTGGAATGTGTATTAACTATCCCCCTGCTCTGTGAATAAACGGTGTAATGTTTATTAACTATCCTTCTGCACTGTGGAAGGATAGTTGGAAGGCTATATATACTGTGAATATATTATGGAATGTGTGTTAACCGTGCTGCCCGGTCAATATATTGTGTAATGTGATTATAATGTAGCGTCAATCAGAGCCTTGACTGACTCCAGGATGTCACTGAACAATTCATACGAAACAAACAAAGAATAGATGTTATTGTTTCATTTGGAGTCCAAAGAGCGAAAGCAATGATCTGTTAAAGAACCCAATGGATTGGAGCCTGATGATGAACGATGCCAGTTCAGTGCTTGGAAACGTTGGATGAGTCTGTCTCCAAGTGTAAGCTGTGCCTGGATGCCTGGTTGCCGCGCGGGGGTAATTCAGTTTCACAACACAGCCTTCCCCCTGCGCCGCTCTGCTGGATTTCAACATCCCTGCCTGCTCTGTTTGTGCAATCAATATGAACGATGTCATATCTCTGTGGTATATATGTGCGGTGGATGCAATTAGTGTGTGTGTCTGTGTGTGGATGTGTGTGTGTGTGTGTGTGTGTGTGTGTGTGTGTGTGTGTGTGTGTGTGTGTGTGTGTGTGTGTGTGTGTGTGTGCGTGTGCGTGTGTGTGCGTGTGTGCGTGTGTCTGTGTGTGTTCTTTGAATTCATGAATTTAATCAATGCACTGTACTTCCCTTTTACTCTCCCTTTTTTAGCACACATGTTCATACACATACTCACATGCACACACACACACACACACACTCACGCATAGTGACAGGCATGCAATTGAAGTGCCTGTGATAAAGAACATGACTCATCCCAGGCACCATGGCGTACAGTATGTCTGTGTGAGTGCTTGTGTGTGACCAAGTGTGTGTGCATGTGTGTGTGTGCATGTGTGCGTGTGCATGTTTGTGTGTGCGTGTGAGTATGCATGTGTGACTATGTGTGAGTGTGCGTGTGTGTGTGTGTGTTTTTGTGCGTGTGTGTATGTACGCGCGTGCGTGCCTGTGTGTTTGTGTGTGTGTGTGGTGTGATGTCATGCTTTAAACTCCTGCAGTACATTAAGCCTTCCTCTCAGCTCTGCTCTGCAAGGTTTCCCGAACACAGAGCAGAGCGCTGGCTCGCTGGTGACGGCCCACAGAGAGGATAGAAGGAGAGGTGGTCTTGTCACACTTAATGCACTGTGTGTGAGTGTGTGTGTGTGCGTGTATATGTGTGTGTGTTTGTGTCTGTGCGTGTGTAAGTGTAAGTGTGTGTGTTTGTGTAAGTGTGTATGTTTGTGTGTGCGCTTATATGTGTGCGTGCGTGTGTGTATGTGTGTGTCATTGTGTGTGTGTGTGTGTGTGTGTGTGTGTGTGGGTGTGTGTGTGTGTGCGTGTGTATCTGTGTGTATGTGTGTGTGTGTGTGTGTGCACGTGTGAATGTGTGTATGTGTGTGTGTGTGTGTGTGCACGCGTGCGTGTGCGTGTGTGTGTGTGTGTGGCACCGTGGCATACAGTATGTGTGAGTCTGTTTTGTGCCTCTGTGTGTGTGTGTGTTAGGTTGTGTGTGTGTGGTTGTTTATTCATAGCTCATTTCCACTGCATCAATGTCACATGTTATTGTTTGAGTAGGCTTTTTTTTCATCTAACATCCTAACGTTTTGTGACACGAATAGAAACACGATTTAATGGCTGACTGCAGCCCGTCTGTTAAGCTCTGATGTGGTAGAGGTCTATCTGGGTAGACAGAGTGAGGCATGCAGTGCTTCTGTACGATCATAATCAGCTATGCAACAAAGCCACCGGGACACATTACACAGCATCAAAGAGTTCCCCAAATATAGTCCACGACTGGAAAAACAAAGAAGTAAAACAAAATATTCCTTTATCGTGCTAATATAATGCTGTTTCGCAAAGCATGGCATAACAGTGCAACTCTCTAGCACAGGAAAACATTTTTTTCTGATCATTTCAACTGACCCCCCCCCCCCCCCACACACACACACACACACACACACACACACACACACACACACACCCCATGCACCTGATTTAGACATTTCAACGAGCTGTTGAAGGCAGTTAGGGGGTCAGGGGGACAGAAGTAGCTGAGCTTGCGTGTCTAAAGGGGCGAAGAGCTTTTCATTTTTTTTTTCTTCAGGACTTGTCGCCTCGACAACTGGGTGGCAAAGAGTGCGATCCCAATTTACAGCACACCTATAGAAGCGCTTTTGTCCACGCGAGAAGCCATTCTTGCAGAAGTGATATGGGAATGCAATGGGCAATGCAGGGGGGAAAAGTCTGTGACGCGCCAAATCAAGGGGACATTTCTCAACGGGCACACGAACGAGCACACGGGCGCGCGGGGACACGCACGCACGCTCACACACACGCAAGCACGCATACACAAACACGCATCAAGGTGGTGTTTCCTGACGGCTACCTGCGCAATCCTGCTTTGGAGCTCCGCCTTCTCCAGCTCCCAGGCACACCTGTCCGTGGTGTACTGCAGCTGCAGCTCGCTCCTCTTCTCCTCCTCTTTCTTCACCTCCCCCTGCACGTCCTCCAACACCGTCTTCAGGTCCAGCAATATCCTCCTGTTCTCCCCTCCCTGCGTGGGAAAACACATGGAAACAATCTCGCTCAATTCGGAGCGGGGAATTCACTTTTTCTTTCCCACACAGCTCAGACTAACGCATTGAACGCCTGCTAAATGGACCTCATTTATATAAAGCTTTCCTAACCAGAGGGCACTCAAAGCACTTTACAATACTGCCCTGCATTCAGCCACCCAGCACACATTCACACACCGACGGAGGTGTCAGCCATGCAAGGCGACAGCCAGCTCGTAGGGAGCAGTTAGGGTTAGGTGTCTTGCTCAGGGACACCTCGGCTCTCAGTTTAGGAGCCGGGGATTGAACCAGCAACCATCCGGTTACCAGCCAACTCGCTCTACCTCCTGAGCCCCATGCCAGCTAAATACCCCCTTCCGTAGCGTCCCGGGCCGGACTCCAGCCATTCATGCGCCTCCATCCGTCCCCATTTACTTGTATGTCAGCCACTTCTCTCAGGAGCGACTCCTTCTCTCGCATCCAGTCCTCTTTGTCCTGTCCGTGTCGCCTCTTCAAGTCCTCCAACTTCTTCTTCAGCCGAGCATAGTGCTGCTGCTGCTGCTGCTGCTGGTTCTGCTGCTGAGCCTCGGGGTCGCTCCAGAGTTGGCCCCTTAGCGCTTCAAGTTGCGCCAACCCTCCGAGTGAAGCTCCGGCGGACTGGGGCTCGAAGATGTGGCTGAATACGGTGGGCGGGGAGGAGACTCTCCGGAGCGGGTTGCGGCTCTTGCTCCTGCCTCCCTCCGCCCTGTGGAGCCTGGAGCTCGGGATGAACTCCCAGCCCTGGGACGGGACGTAGCCGCCTCCTCCTCCTCCTCCTCCCCCGCCACCTCCACCACCAGCAGCTGGCAAAACCGAGCCGTTCCCAAACGCATTCCACATGTCTTAACTCAATATGAGCAACAAAAGAAAAGTTGAAAAAAAATAAAAGTTGGGGCATAAAAGTGTTGATTCAAATGTTAGCGCGCGTAATGAGTAATTACGCGCGCTGTATTAATTAGCCGTAATTTGGCTATCCAAAACCGGCCATGTCTCCACTCGACCGCTCGGATGCCCTGGTGGTCATTGGGAAAGCGAAGGAGACGTCTGTCCCCTCCATGTCACCGCCTCGGGGGCTTCGTGGGACAACAAGGTCAATCCGTCATTTTGGCACCGGTCCATCTGCATGCGGCGTCCTTCCTTCCTCGGTGGTCTTCCTCCGCGCTCCCATCGATTGCATATCTCGTGATCTAATATAAGGGTCGATTCGGTTATTTGGTCCTGCACAGAGAAAGAGCTGCTCCTCTTCAGTAGCCTAACACTGCCCTGGGGGGTCGCTACTCCGCAGGTCTGAGCTGTTTGCCAGCGACACCCAGTAGCGCCCAGCGTGAACGACCAAAATATCATCAGACGAATATTTTTACCCCCTGTAACCATGTAGCCTGTGCATTTTACAACCCCCCTGTCCAGCACTGACTGGTAAGGAGCTTGGAGCGACTTGGAACGACGGGGAAAACGTCAATGAATCCCAATAACATCTCTGTGACCACCCAACAGCTTCTAGATAGAGTAACCTCGTTCGAGTTGATCGCAAACTTTTAATCTCACCACGGACCTCCTGGGACGGGATGCTCTACATTTGCGTTCTTGGCGAGAGAGAGGGCGGGACTTTCAGGTTGATCGAGGCGGCGGAAGGAAGGGATATCACGAGAAAGAGATATCCGTTACACGTTTTGGATATTGCTTTGTCAATTGCATTCTCAAAACCACATCTTTATACTCTGTGTATCTTTGTTGTTGTTATTTTTATCATGCTAATTCATCTCGGTCAGGGGAATACATCTGGCGTGCAAAGCTCATAGAAAGTAACATACCGGAAATGGCTTAGTGGTATACCGGGATAACGCTAGATTTCGGGATCCTCTCAGCCTTCTAAGTATAACTAATAAATCCATTATGTACCGAATCGAAAGAAGCCTGAATATAAAATCACAGGACGGGGTTATAATTCTTTAACAACGTGGGTAAAGCTTTTTTCCAAAATATTAAAGCTTTCATACAAATGAAACATTTATTATGATTCCATAAGATGATATTGACGTAGCTATATCTCCAGCCAAAACAATTACCTGCTTGTGTTATTGTGTCTATGATGCATCGATAAAACCTTCTCTAAAACATCCATTAAGCTTGGCTCTGGAAATCACTTAGGTAGAGGTATTCTTTCAAATTTGTAAGCGTTTAAATGTGTCATAAAGGTTTTATTTGCTCTTAACAGAAAAACGACATTGCAAATCTTTTTGGCGGCCACTCTCACCCCTCAAAAACGACTTACCATGATGCATTATGGGTAGGATGGAGTTACAGATACACTAAACTTCTTCCAAATGAAATTCACAGTCATCACATCATTCTCAATGTGTATATAATATACAACTACATACATTTGTACTACTTTAGACGTAACAAAAGATTCCGTATGCATGTAGCCCAACATGAGTTAGCCTCTGAAGAGGCTTTTGTGTACAAACATGTCATCTTTAAAAAAAAAGTCAGTGTAAAACAGTAAGACATTGCAATATCATTTCACTTCATTCCTTGATTGATCCGTGAATCCCTGATGCCGTTCTAACGACAAAAGCATGGTGAGTAACGCAGACCAGCACGGTGACGAATGAACTGGTGTCAACAAACGTCGCCAACATCTGAGTGACTAATCATTCCAGTAAGACACCGATCCAACGTCAACCTTCCTCGGGCCGTCAGAGCACATGTTTGTTCAGGGGGCTGGAACAAACAACCATCAAGCGGCACGCACACTCTTAACAGTGCAGGAGATTGATTGGTTATTTACTCACAGAGGAATCCGGCTGGCTCCCCGAGCGCGTGGCGGGTCCAATAAATGCTGGAAGCTACTGAGCAGAGTAGATGGAGCGTCTCGGGGCCGCAGACGTAGACAAAACGTAAAGGTGAAGCTGTGACCTTGAGTGACCTTGCGTGACGCACATGTGACATGACAAAACAATACAGAAACCATAATGTTTTAAGGGGGAACCAAGGAGGATGACGAAGGGGAAGTAAATAAAAGGGGTAGAGTGGGGCGACTGCGGCTTTACAGGACAAAGAAGAGGGTGAACAGAAAGACCAGTTTGAAGATGGTGGCGTACGAAAGCGAGGAGAACAGAACGAGGATGAGGATGAGTAAGATGATGGGCTGGAACATCTTTGGTGGGCGAAGAGGAGGACAGCGGGAAAGCAGGAGAGAAAAGCAAGACAAATTAGGTTAGATCACCATCACAGCGAGATAGAGAGCAATGCTTATAAGAGAATATATAGATCTGATCTGAATAAGTACAAAATTATAACATGTTGCAAATCGTCCTCATGTATAATTGCTATAATAAGTCATATTTTGTCCAAATTGTGATATCCAGCCTACTCTACTCTTCTAACGCTGCTGATTCGATGTGTCTCACTGGCTGTATCCTGAGCCAATAAAAGTGCTTTTTACATTCCGTAATAACTATCTGCCTAAGTCATCTATTTTACCTAGGCATTTTTGATGATGCTACGATGCTAACGAGATATATAAATCAGGAATGCACGTGCCACTCCATCGGACGTGCATTGTGACCATCACTGTCATGCCCCGAGGAACTCACAGACAGTGGGCATGGTGGGACTACCAGAGAGGGTCAGGGAAGAACTCACAGACAGGGGGCATGGTGGGAGCACCAGAGGGGTTCAGGGAAGAACTCACAGACAGTGGGAGGGCGTGCATGGTAGACATGCGAGGGTCGTGGGGGGTCTTACAGACAGCATGGGGGACCCTCACAGACGGTCGGGGAGGTACTCACAGACAGTGGCTCCTCCTCGGGCTTGTCCTCTGGCTTGGGGACGTCCAGGCGGTCGATGAAGCCCTGCAGCTCCTTCCTGAAGGCCTTCATCTGGGCGTGGATCCGGTAGAGCACCTCGTGCTCTCTGATCCTGGGGACACAGGTGGTATGCATTGTTACTGCTATATCTAATGGACTGATAGTTACATTCAGCCCTGAACTATTGCATCCGTTTAGTCGGTTGATGATATGTTGTACTTTGTAATGTGTGTCTTACTATTTATACATCTTTTTTAAATGTCGACTTTACTTTATCACAATTAATCCACCGTGCAGTGTTGTGTCTGGTGTGTATTTGATTAATTAAACACAAGACTTTAGTCTGCGCATTATTGTGCAGCTACTCCTCCACTTTTCAAATTAGCCTAGAGTTAAAGTGTTACTTAGTTTAATAGAACAAAAAAAAAAATAAACATAACATAACATACGTTATATAAAGAACTTCAGCACTCTCAAAAATCAAAAACCTAAAATCCATACAATCTTGCAAACCGCATCAGCAGCACTTCCACCTAAACACCCATAAACATCCATCCCACGTTACGATCCCTCCCCCCCCTCCCCCTTCCTCACCGGCCGCCCTCCTCGTCCCCCTCCAGCCGGGCGAACAGCTCCCCGTTGGCCACGTACACGCGGGCCTCGGCGATGATGGTGGTGGTGTCAGCGATCAGCCTGTCGATGGTACGGACCAGCCTCTCCGCCTCCAGGCGGACATCCATCATCTGCTGCCGGTCCTTCAGGCTTCGGGATAAAAAACGCCCGTCGGCGGGCGAGTAGAGCGAGCGCGTGGGCGTGAGGCACCGGATGCTCCGCACCTCGTCGGGGTCGCTCTCGCCGCCGATGGGGCCCTCGCGCTTGCGGTGCGGCGGGAGCAGACGCGGCGAGGAGCTGCCCGCCGCCGCCGACCCGGTGTTGTAGTCGTCGTCGCCGCCGCCGCGGCCGCCGTCGCTGTCGGCGTCGCTGTCCCGCGGGCTCGCGCGCACGCCGAGGTGCGAGGCCAGGTCGTAGCGCTGCATGTTGGACAGCAGCACGCGGTTCTCGTACTGCAGCTGCATCACCTTGCCGCTCAGCTCGTTGATCTGCAGCCGCGCCGTCTTGAGCTCCTCCTGGAGGCCCTCCATCTTGGCCGGCTCGGCCCCGCCCCCTGACCCTGGGTGGAGGAGGAGGAGGAGGAGGAGGAGGAGGAGGAGGAGGAGGAGCAGGGAAACAGGTGTCAGATGGCCTGGAGGCAAGGAGCTCACGACGGTATTGAATGGGGTTTGTGTGAGTTTGAACTCCGTGCCCTGTGCTGTACATCGGCTTTGAGTCAGAGAAATCTGCATTTAGAGTTAATGTATTGTTGCTATTATTATGTAAGGCTTTTTGAATTCATACTTGATGGCTCAGTGGAGTTCTCTCCCTAACCTTCTGGAAGATGACCATGTTCAAACAATGTCCATATATAATACAAATTGCATTTTATATAGGTATGTGTTTGTGTGCGAGTTATGTCATAACCATGAACTGTAAATGGACTTCATTCATATGGCGCTTATCTAACCAGTGGCCACTCAAAGTGCTTTACAATACTGCCTAACATTCACCTATTCATACACACAGTCATACACACATTCACACACATATTCTCAGCCCGACGGGGGTGTCAGCCATACTAGGCGACAGCCAGCTCGTCGGGAAGAGATATGGTTAAGTGTCTTTCTCAGGGACACCTCGACACTCT
The DNA here is from genome assembly GCF_902167405.1 of Gadus morhua. Lineage (NCBI taxonomy): Eukaryota > Metazoa > Chordata > Actinopteri > Gadiformes > Gadidae > Gadus > Gadus morhua. The sequence continues at coordinate 21,757,680 of NC_044058.1, read as the reverse complement.
AGCTAGGAGGAGCTAGGAAGCAAGGAACTAGCAAAACTCCCTGTTACCATTCAACCTTGCTCTGCCTCCTGAGCCACATGCCAGCACTTGTTCTATGTGGTATGCCGTGCTTTAATGTTCTGTTATGTTGTCTAGTTTTCCAGCTGACCACAAGACAGTTTCACCAGCCACGACTGTGCGGTAATTCAATCACAATTAAAAAATGCTGACTCACCCCCGCCTCCGTGCCGTGACCCCGCCTCGTGAGAGCCCGCCTTGTACTTCATTTTGTTCAGCTCCCCGGTCACCTGACGACCAATCAGAAGGGTTCAGTCCGACTGGGAAGCCATTTTGAATCGATTTGTTCGAGCTTCATAGAAATCGGATCATGCCTCGCCACAAAGAACGGAATAATATGAAAATGAAATTCACCAGAAGCAATATAACACTCATTATCCAGTATACCCATAATGCCTTAGGGTGGGCTATGTACATTTGCAGATTTGCAATTTGGTTTCAATTTGGTTAAACTCTCATTACACAATGTCAAGTAATTATACTGAAAGCACACTGAAAGAATAACACAATTAAAGATTTGTTTAATTGTGTTATTCTTATAGAACCCATTTTTGCTGCTTATATAAATGCAGGGCAGACATTTCACAAGTCGCATTCATGACTACGTTTACTGATGCATGACTGTTGCTAAACCACTATGTTCAGAATGTAGTGATGCTGCATTAGCGTTACAGCCCCACACGTTCACAGAGGCTCGTTGAGACCTTCATTCCCCAGCTGTAATGTTCACTTCTCACAGTGTCACAAAAAGGTAAACAAGTGTTGTAGTAGCATTCATCAGACAAGTTTCATTTATTTATGTCAGAGCAGAAGAAGTTTAGCCTTCTGTATTTTTTTGTGTATCGAAGATACAACTTCTGCTGCTGACATAAATAAGAGCTGCAATAGTGTCCATACTGCTAAACTGGGGTAGCTTTGTGAGGCAATCTCATGAAGGGCTATAATTGCAATCACGGTGCAGAGACATAATTATTGTTACCAGCTCAACCTGTGATTTCCCTGACGCCTCCGTTAGAAGGCTCTATTGTTGGTCTATTATGTATTCCTCCAAATTGTGGCTCTCTTTTAAAAGTCTGTCATTCTTTGTTATTTATTTATTTACTTATTTATTTCAATGTCACTTTTATTCTCTTAGATAAGCCTATTTTAACTATGTTTAGCTTGTAGACCTATGAAATGACTGAAAACTAAATACAATTGTGCTCCTATTATAATTTGCTATATATTATCTAAATTGTTACTATCATTGCATTATTATTATTACTATGACTTTAGCCCCTTCTCTTCTGATGTATTATTATATAGCATTATATATTACATTATATCACATACATATATATATTTGATGTATTGTCCGGAAAGCAGTTTGGAAGTATTCTCCAGGGGGATAAACCATCGGTCTTCAGCTCAACACACACAGCCCCGTGGGGGACACGTACACACACTGTGTGTTCTGTGTGCTCTACAGTGGAACATTTCTGCTCCAGACGTCCATCTACCTTTTTATTCTCCTCCTCCACATCTGCCAGGTTCCTCCTCAGGAGCTCCGCCTCGTCCTCCACCAGCTGCAGCTGCTGCCGGAGCTCTGACAGAGCCTCCCCCTGCTCCCTGGACTGGCCCCCGTTACCGGAGCCGTCTGGACCCGCAGCCGCAAGACTGGGGGAGGAGGAGAGGGGAGGAGTGGGGAGGAGGAGGAGGGAGGAGAGGGGAGGAGGAGAGGAGGAGAGGGGAGGAGGAGGAGGAGAGGGGAGGAGGAGGAGAGGGGAGGAGTGGGGAGGAGGAGGAGGGAGGAGAGGGGAGGAGGAGAGGAGGAGAGGGGAGGAGGAGAGGGGAGGAGGAGAGGAGGAGTGGGGAGGAGGAGGAGGAGAGGGGAGGAGGAGGAGAGGGGAGGAGGAGGGAGGAGAAGGAGGAGAGGGGAGGAGGAGAGGGGAGGAGGAGGAGAGGGGAGGAGAGGGGAGGAGGATGGAGGAGAGGGGAGGAGGAGAGGAGGAGGAGAGGGGAGGAGGAGAGATGAGGAGGAGGGAGGAGGAGGAGAGGGGAGGAGGAGGAGGAGAGGGGAGGAGAGGGGAGGAGGGAGGACACGGGAGGAGAAGGGGAGAGGAGGAGGGAGGAAAGGAGAGGAGGAGGAGGAGAGGGAGGAGGAGAGGAGGGAGGAGAGGAGGAGGGAGGAGAGGAGAGGGGGAGGGAGGAGAGGAGAGGAGAGGAGGAGGGAGGGAGGAGGGAGGGAGGAGGAGGAGGGAGGAGAGGAGAGGAGATAAAATGAGAGGGAAGCACACAAGAGACCAAGAAGAGAATCCTTAATGAATCCTTGTTGGAAGGAATACCACAAGAAATGACCGCTACACCTGTACCCCACCCCCACCCCCCCCCCTGTACCCCATCAATCAAAGCTAAGTACCAGTCCTCTCTCATGTCGTCCAGCTCCGCCTTCAGCCCGCGGTTCTCCACCTCCAGCTCCACGATCTTCCTCCCCAGGATGTTGGCCTCCTCCTCGACCAGACGCAGCCGGAGCTTCAGCTCCGACTCGCGGCTGGAGGGGGGTCCCCCGGCCTCCCCCTTGGGCAGGGGGCTGTCCACGTCGCCGTAGAAGGAGCGGTACTTCTGCAGCTCCTGGTCCAGGCGGTCCTTCTCCTTGTCGATCTTGGCCATCTTCTTCCTCATCAGGAGGGCCTCCTCTTTGATGAAGGCCAGCTGGCACTTCAGGTCCTCGTTCTCCTCCTGTGGCGAGACGGCGGACAGGTTCAGTCGGGTTAGGTAGAACAACGTTACTTTACTTTTTATCTAAATTGACTTTTTAATTTAACTCAACGTGAAATGTTAACTGAACTTAAAAAAACAAACTAAAAAAACAAATTTTACCTTTATTTATTTTTATTTAAATGTAAAAGTACTTTTTTAAAATTCATTTTTAAAAGTATTACTTTTAGTTTAAACTAAAAAATTGATAAAAGTTAAATTAAATTAAAAGTAAAATAACATTGTTATCTAGCAATTTAGAGAAGTAAAAGCTTAGATAGAGCCTCATTTATGTGGGTGAAAGAAACAGTATTTCCTTTGTTAGGACCCCTAGGCCTCATGGCTCTCATTTGATCATTTGCATTAAAAAACGAAAACACAGACATGAGCTTTGATTGATGCTGTCAGTTGGGACTCGCTTGGACTCACCTCCACCGGGGTCTGTGGGGCCCTCCTCTCTGCCCTCCCTCCCTCCTTGCCTCCTCGTCTCTTCAGCGACAGCTACAGGGAAACAGTATGGTTACATCATCAGCACACACTGTGGCCGGTGATATCATGCAGCCAGCGGTAAAGGACACCAAGGTAATGGAAAAACCCTGAGAACGGAGAATTTGGAGCACTTCAGCGGTCATCGTACCCAGAGCCCAGCACATGCTTTTCTTCTGCTTCTCGATTCCCTCGTGTTTTACGGGTTAGGGTGGGAGTTAACAAGAATATCACAGACACATGATGATTGCTGGAACGAATGGTGAAACATGACTATGATGTTTTGGAAATTCACGTTTCACTTTTTATTCTAAAATCAAAAAAATAAAAATAATAATTGAAATAATATCAATGCTTTATATATTGTTTTAAAGTCAAATACAAAATAGGTGGTAACTCTATGAAGAATTATTCCTTGGTACCATTTAAATTTGCATAACTTTCTTAAAGTACCTTTTAACTTTTTAAATAATTTCATGAATTGCATACACACACGTACGCAAACACACACGCACACATACACATTCACACGCCCACACACACGCACACACACGCGCACACACGCACTCAAACCCACACAAACACAAACAGACACACTCAAACCCCCCCCCCCCCCCCCCCCCCCCCCCACACACACACACACACACACACAAACACACTCAAACTCACACGCACACATATGGACACACACGGACACACCTCCTTGGACTTCTCCAGCTCGTTGTGCAGGGCCTGCTTGGTGATCTCCACCTGGATGAGCTTCTGCCTCAGCCTCTCGTTCTCCTCCTCCGTCTTCATCCGCTTCTCCTCCACGTTCTCCAGCTCGTGGTGCAGCCGCACGGACACGTCCTTGGCCACCTGGGGGCGGTAGAGAGAGGTGGAGGGGTGGAGAGAGGTGGAGGGGGGGGAGAAAGGTGGAGGGGGGGGAGAGACATGGAGATAGAGGAGGTGGTGAGATGGGTCAGAGCAGAAAGAGAGAGAGAGAGAGAGAGAGAGAGAGAGAGAGAGAGAGAGAGAGAGAGAGAGAGAGAGAGAGAGAGAGAGAGAGAGAGAGAGAGAGAGAGAGAGAGAGAGGGAGAGAGAGAGAGAGAGAGAGAGAGAGAGAGAGAGAGAGAGAGAGAGAGATTTGATTTGATTTGATTAGATTACAACTTTGTGGATTTGATAATGACATCAGTAACTACAAAGGAGTACAACTCCCATGAAATAGCCACACATTTATTCAGAATAGCACAGAACAGAGTCGGTGGAGTCTCAACCCTAGTGTTGAGTCATGTTCTTTAGCCTCAACCCTGGCCTGTTCGTCCCGTACCTTGAGGTCCTGCTCCATGCTCCACCCTAGTGTTTAGTCGTGTTCTTCCCCCTCCAACCCTGCGTGTCCCGTACCTTGAGGTCCTGCTCCATGCTCCGGAGCAGCTCTCCGTCCACCTCGCCCGTCTCGGCGAACCTCAGCCTCTTCCTCTCGGCCTTGCGGAGGCGGTACTGCAGGATGCGGCAGTTCTTGTTGGCGCGCTCCAGCTCGCGCCGCATGTCCTGCAGCTGGCACGCGTCCTCCTCGTAGAAGGTGTCCCGGATCTCGTCCATCTCCGCCCGCATCTCCTCCATCTCGTTCTGGGGGGCGCCGGTCGGAGGGGGACAACGTTAGGAAACGCGGGTTCAAGGAAGACCCTCGCTCGTGGTCAATAAGTGGCAGACTGAAATAAATTGATTTTAGTTAGTAAATACATATGCACATAAATGGCCTACCTACTGTATATACATATATGACTTACATAATGTATCCATCTATCTATATATGGACTGGGGAGGTGGATGCATTATGTATTATTTATACATGCATTCATCCATACATACATTCATCAATACACTCATGCATACATACATACATTCATTCATTTATTATTCATACATACATACACTTTCTACCTTCATATGTTGATTCATACATACTGTGCATAAATACAAAAACATACATTAATTCATACAGGCAGACAGACAGACAGACAGACAGACAGACAGACAGACAAAGTTAAATGCATATATACACAAAAACATACATATACAAACATATATACACACAGACATAAGTTTCATACAAACATTCATGCATACATACATACATACATACATACATACATACATACATACATACATACATACATACATACATACATACATACATACATACATACATGCATGCCTACATACATACATACATACATACATACGTACATACATACACACGCACACACACACGCGCACACACACGCACACACACAGTCACACACACGCATACACGCATACACGCATACACACATACACACATACAGACATACAGACATACAGACATGCATAGATGCATACATGCATACATGCACAAAGACAAAGATAAATAAATAAGTTAGCTTTGGCTAACAGCTATAAAGCTAGCAGCCACAGGTGCGGCACTAGCTGACATCATTAGCTGAGACGGATCCGGGGAGTAGGAACGCAACCAGGCCTACCTTGAGATCCTCGTTCTCATCCTCCAGCTTCTCTATCTCCTCCTGCAGCCTCTCGTCGGGCTGAGGGTGCGGAGGGGGCTCCTCCTCGGGGGATAGCTCCGGCTCTGACGTCGGGGGGGACACCTGCTTCATCTTCGTGCCTTTCTTCCCAAGGCTCTTGTTCAGATGGAACTGGATCAGCTCGGACTGCAGACAGCCTTCCTTCCAGAAGCCCGGTCCGCACCCTACGGCACTCTTGGAGCTCTTCTTCGCCTCCCCTCCTCTCGGCTGTTTGCTGCGCAGCTTGGGGGATTTGGAGGCGCAGGGCTGGTCCGACACTACGCGGTTCTGCTCTGACCGGGAGGAGGGCGACGACGCGTCGTCAGGCGCATGGCTGCCGCGTTCCGCCGACGCCCTGCCACCCGGGCCCGGCGGCGGACTTTCCGTACCGCTTGCCGCCTGGACAGCAGCTGCGCCTTTCGTGCAGGTCTGCCGCTCCCTGCCCGTAGTCGTGGACACCGGGGAATGACCACGACTGCTCCTTCCGCTTCCTCCGCCTTGTTTCGACGTCTTGACGCCCTTCTGCGCAGCGGCACCTTTGGACGCCGCGCCTTCCTTGCCGCCGGCCGGCGATGTCGCACGTTGCTTCTTGGGGCGCGCGCTGCTTTCCGCCTGGCGCGGCGCGTCTGCCGCGCCGCTGGAGGGGGGGTTCATCGCGTGGAGGGAGGGTGCATCATGATGTCATCATAAGGCGAGGGCTCGGCTCATCCAAAGCTTCCATTTCCTCTCGTCCTTCGCCCCGGTTTGTCTTGTGGCTTGGCGAAAGCGAACAATGAGCTGTGGTCGCGACCAATCGCTTTGCGACGGGCGACACGGGATTGACCTTGTTGGAGGAAAAAAGGAATTAGCCTACTTTGTCGCCTCCATGTGCCTAGAGAGGGATGGAGAGGGATGGGTATGGCTGCATTGATCAGCAGCCGACAAGGACATGTTGATCTCACAGCCGATGATGGATCGAGATTCCTTCCAATAATCCCTCCAAACGCTGGGTTACCATCAGCAGCAGGACAGCTCGATGTAGACCCCTTTACTTGAGGACCGGATTGTATACGGGTCATCCAGCCTAATTAGGTGATTTTCCTCATTAACGGAAGCCCCCCATTGTGAATCCATCCCTATTACCTTGGAGCTTCGAGCAGACAGCGAGCGTTTATCTTGTGGAGATATCACCAAAGTGCTGGTTCTGGAGAGGAGCTTGTGCTCAGGCTACTTCTACATTCTCAAGCTGTAATATGTGTGAAGCGAGCCATGTCCTGGGTGCTATAAGTGCTATCTAGCTTGTCAAGGATTCATTCATCTTCATCTCACAACTCACATCCATCATCTAACGCCTCATTACGCAAAAGGAGGAGAGCGACGTACAAACGGAGTCCATAAAGTGACCCGAGAAAAACTCACGATGCATCTTTTCATTTATTTCACCTTGAAACCCTCTATACCTTAAAATATGGTATTTTTGGAAAACACCCACTGGGTCGATACAATCTTTATTGTTAAAACCAACACAAGCCCTGAGTACCGTGGACAAAATACGTAAACAAATCGGATAAATCGCCTTCAAGTGGGACTGCAGAAGAAGAGGAACGGTGAACGAGTTCCCAGAATATGACGAGACCAGAAGTCCGAGCAACAGTAAATCAACAGCTTCACCATCACAGGCCCAGCGATGTGATGTAGACCGCGAGATCATTCCTGGAACCGAGTCTCACATCTCCACACAAAGCGCCTTTCATGGTTTAAACCAAGGGCCACTAAAATAAACATAAGAAACCCCAAAAACGAGCATCAAACCAGCGCACAGCCTTTGTCCTACCTGTTATGTGTGTGTTATTCCGCGGCCGCGGTGCTGATGCTGAGGGGTGCGGGTGCTGAGGCGGCCGGCTGACTCCGAGCGCCTCCCCGACCAGCCGAGCCGAGCTGTTTCCAATGTGCACGTCGGTACGTCATCGCGTAAGGCACGTTGATGTCCCTCTGGTGTCTGTCCTTTTGTGATGCGGCCGGCTGTTGCGGGCGCGCGCACGGTCGCGCACGCGCGTACCCACCAGGTGAACCGAGTGTCTGACTCGGTTTCTGATCAACGAGGCGACACGTTGATTTGTTTAGTGAAAGAGTCGTCAGGACGGCAAAACAGAAGGAGCATTCATGTGGTCCACGTGTTCATTCTACCCTGAGGCTGAGGTTGTTTCTGAAAGCGGAACACAATAGGATGCATATTGTCTTTCCTATTAAAAAAATAACGAGTTATTTGATTCAACAACATCAATCATCACAACATTGTCATCATCGTCATTTTGGAAGATCTCATACAGTTGAATGGAATTTCGTATTCTATTTAATATGCAGGTTTTTCATAGCCTATTTGTATTGATAATTAGCTGCACGAGATCCTCAGCTCCAGTTGCCATGGATACACCTTGTATACACATGCATACATACGCACACATGTGCACCGACAAACGCGCACACACACTCACTCAAGCACACACACAGACCCCCACCACACACACACACACACACAGACACACAAACACACGCAAACAAATCAGACACACACACACTCATACAAAAAAAAATCACACACACACACACACACACACACACACACACACACAGCTATATGTTTCAATAAATCTTATCCATATTGTTATTTTTGTTTTCTCAAAATCCACCCTTCTGTAAGGATGGCATAAGACTACTTCAAGCAGAGCCAAAGCTAATATTGGTTGTGCTCTGGATGATCAGTGTCCCAGAGACGCTCCACTTGTGTTCAAGGACTTTCAGCGGAGCCCTGCCCGTATGTCAGCCTCGCTGGCTCTTGGTACACTGCCAGCTTTAGTCAGAGGCACAGGCGCAGGAATCACCCAACCCCAAGAATGGGAGCCTCTTCCTTTGTGATTCCGGTGTCAAGGTCAGACGATGTGTCAAGTTTTCTTTTTTAAACATTCTTAATCAGGAAATCAGGAATCACAAATCTTTTTGGATCCTGGTTGATGTTTCTCTCTCTCTCTCTCTCTCTCTCTCTCTCTCTCTCTCTCTCTCTCTCTCTCTCTCTCTCTCTCTCTCTCTCTCTCTCTCTCTCTCGCTCTCTCTCTCGCTCTCTCCTTTTCTCTCTCTCTCTTTCTCTCTCGCTCTCTCTCTCTCTCTCTCTCACACAAACAATCCCTCTCTCTCTCCCTTTCTCTCTCTCTCTCTCTCTCTCTCTCTCTCTCTCTCTCTCTCTCTCTCTCTCTCTCTCTCTCTCTCTCTCTCTCTCTCTCTCTCTCTCTCTCTCTCTCTCTCTCTCTATCCCTCTATCCCCCCTACCCCCCCCCCCCCCCCCCCCCTCCCCCTCCCCCATGTTCCTGTACACTCACAAACACACCATCATCCTATTGACGGTCATCTAGACATTTTGATGTCCCGGCTGAATCGGACACTCCCTCCCACTCCCTCTCCCTTCCCAACTCCCTCCCCCTCCCTCCCTCCCAAAGTCCCCTCCCCCCCGTCACAGTGCTGAATAGGACGTGCCCCCCTCCCCTCCGTCTGCCAGCCTCCCCTGAGAGGAGAAGTGTCTGTTTGTTGTACAGAGTGCCCGATCATCCTTTGAGTCAGCCTCTTCCTGAAGTCCTAAAAATAGCCCATCTGTCCTCCCTGAGTGACGGTGGATAGAGAGTGTACTCTCTACTCTGTGTTTCACACCCTTATGTCTCCCCATTCCAAGTCTTATCACTGGGCTGATGTGTAGGGCGGGGATGGTCCCCCCATACAGGCGCTCTCACACAGACACACACACTCTCACACTCACACACACACGCACAATGCTTTCTACCCACATGCATGGAAAACTCTCTATTCTCTCTCTCTCTCTCACACACGCACAAACACACACACACATACCGACAAACACCCGGTCTATCTCTCACTTACACACACACAATCACACACACACACACACCCTCACACACACACACACACGTCTTCCACACAAACATGTATGCACGCACAAACACATACATGGTCTTGCTCTCTCTCACACACACAAACGCGCATGCACACACAGACACACACAGACACACACACATATACATAGCCACACACATGTGTAAAAAGATTAAAGACTAATATTTGGCCTATTGTGCACTTTTTTTTTTCCACAAAAAAAGGGAGGAACAATAGAAGCACTTTAATAGATACAAGATAAACACAAGATCAAAAGCAGATGGGGTCAATTGCTTCGGTCTCGATGGTAATAGTTCATCATGTAAGAAATATTCATAGACCTACAAAACGTGAACCACTCCAACACAAACATTGGGTTTGTGGCTAAACTATTGCGGCTCTAGTATGAACAAATGAACAGCCCATTTGTAGAAAACATCTTCTGCTAGTGCCAGTGGTGCAATATTTAGCATGAGATTAAGGATAAGATAATCAAGCCTCATCAAAGCTACATTTCTCAGTGAGAAGGCTTTGTTTGAACTGAGATATCATGTCATGTCTTGGCATGGAGTGCTTTATTCATTTATTACTGCTTATTGTTATCAGAAACACCGACACACACACACACACACACACACACACACACACACACACACACACACACACACACACACACACACACACACACACACACACACACACACACAAACACATATACACACTCACACAAACACCAGACACACACACAAACACACACAGGGGGACAAGGCAGCACACACACAAACACACACACACACACACAAACACGCACACTCACACACGTACGCAGGCAGGGAGACAAGGAGGACACACACATGTACACACAAACACAAACACACACACACACACGCACGCGCACACACACACGCACGCGCGCGCACACACACACACACACACACACACACACACACACACACACACACACACACACACACACACATACACACACACACACACACACACACACACACACACACACACACACACACACGCTCTCTCTCTCGGTCCCGCACCCTAAAAGCCTGATAAATATTTAATCATGTCAGTGTTCCAGCCCATGTGGATCCCAGCTGATCCCGGGCGCCGATTGGTGGGTGGATGGTATGGCTTTTTTTACAGTTGCCATGGAAACCTTTGTCTAAGCCTGTCGGCGATCCGGAGGAGAGAAAGGGGGTGTATAGATTATTTGTGTGGAGATTTTAGGTGATGATTTTCACTGTTGTGTGTCTAACAGGAGGTTATTTTGTTATGTTTGTGTTCTTAATTTACAGGATCACTCGATGTGACTTAAAGAATAGAAACAAGGTGAAACCCACTTTCCTTCCAGCCTGTGGTGATTTTACATTTTCAGGGCATTTAGCAGACGCTTTCTTTTTAGCAGACCTAAAGAATCAGTTCTATAGAATGGGAACTGGCTTGGAGGGAGCCAATGGGATACTCTGATCTGAGTCCATCCCATGGACCTATTAAATGTCCATCCCCACGTGGCCCAGTGAAACAGGAAGTGGGCTGCGCTGGGTGAGGTTAACCAACATAATCAACGACTCTTGTCTTGACAAACCAAACAAATTTTTTGGTGTCGCTACATGAATCATTGGGAAATTATGCATAATTGTGTGATATGTCACGCCCACTGTCAGACCCCCTTTCGCTGATTGGCTTTAAAAGTTAATTACTTCTTACTTGTCCTATATTTACCAACCAACCCATCAGATTTGTTACAAATGGGTGCCAAACTAATTTAGATATCACAGACACGCAGAAACACAGACACGACTTTGGGAATGTAACAAATGATGACAAGGCGAATTCTTGCTAATGACGTGGAAACGTGAATACGTTATTAACCCTCAAACTAAATGGTCTTTTCAGTCATTTGACAAAGCCTTCAGAACAGCGCCTGGATGCACCAAACCTTCGTGGGTCGACGGTCTAACAGCGGGACAACACTGCCCCCTAGTGGCACATTTTGGAATAGCAACACAATCAAACTCCAGCAAGTCTTTTTTTCACAGGCATTCAGTTTAATTAATTTTCAAGAACATTTTTAAGAAGTTAACAAAAATCACAGGAGCTACATGGCCACGTTAGCATGTCGAAGCATGTTGTTGTACTAGGATAAATCCCAATGGCTTAATGTACCAAAAATATTATTTACACCACAAAAAAAAAAAAAAGATATCACATACAAGCACATTCTCATAAAATAAATTTGCACATAAAGAAAAAACATAAATAGCATTATTTTAATGAATGACATAACAAGTAGAGCTCAGCACTTTTTTGTACACATTGTACTGCACAGGTAGAAAATATGATTGTGATATATTGGTATGTTATTGATCAGCTGTTCACTGCAGATACGCCATCTTTTGGCATTTCAACCAAACGTTAACACCTTTCAGGGTGCGAATACAGGGCTGTAACATAACACGGGTTGTATCTTGACTACTACGCCAAGAAAGACTATGACTAAATATCATTATTCTTTATATTAGATTTATTTTCTTGAAGAGATAGCTTTGTCTCTGAGCAGGATTTAACCATTCAATGAGAAGTCTGGTTGTGGGGTTGCTTGCACTAGGATTCCTCCTCTCAGCTCCCAACAGGCCCAGCCACAAAGTCGATGGATCACCATAGGATGTCAGGCAGACGATAGAAGAACAAACACAGACTGGACAAGTAACCCATTTCAAGCCTCTATAGGATAAAAACCATCTTCACGGACAACGTGGGTATAAAGCTCATCTTCCAAAGTCACTTCGATTCTACATGAAAAACGCGTTTTGGGCAGACAGAGAGACGAGTATAAAAATCAACCATGGGGGATGGGTTGAGGAAGATACGTTTGAATCCGAAAAGACCGCCAGTGGACCGGATGAATCGAGGGGATGGTTCCGTTTCCAAGCGGCGACTAGAGAACGTCAGATAGTTCGGAATCAGAGTCTTGAGTCGTACATCGGTCGACACCCCCGTGTTGGAGATCGCCCATCTGATCGGTGTCGAGGGGAAGGGAAGAATAGGGCTGGACGTCTCGTCAATTGCAGCAGGAATTTCAGTTTGATTGGACTATGTAAACTCTCTCTTCTCTCTCTCTCTCTCTCTCTCTCTCTCTCTCTCTCTCTCTCTCTCTCTCTCTCTCTCTCTCTCTCTCTCTCTCTCTCTCTCTCTCTCTCTCTCTCTCTCTCTCTCTCTCTCTCTCTCCCACACACACACACACACACACTCACACAGACACACACATGGATACTATTGGCCTTGTCTCGCTGACCTCAAATTCTTTCTCTTAAGAAGATATTAATGTAAATGCACTGTACAAAATTATATAATGCAATAAGGTTATGGTTATGGTTATGCATATGTATGAGTTAAGTTACATACAATCTAAGAGAGAGAGAGAGCGAGAGAGACAGAGAGAGAGAGAGAGAGAGAGAGAGAGAGAGAGAGAGAGAGAGAGAGAGAGAGAGAGAGAGAGAGAGAGACTTTACTTGTGGTTATGCTTTGTTTTGCAGTACTTTCACTGTTGGATCTGTTGCAGGTTGTAATAGAACTTCTTTACCATGCTTTCCAAGCAAGCCAGATAAGCAAATAAACCCTGGCTTTATCCAAGAGTAAATTCTAATCCCCTTCCAATCATCTTTCTCAGAGAGAAACACTACCTTAATATGACCTCAACCACAAACCTCTTGATTATGGAGTATTTCTGTTAAAGGTCATTTTATCATAACTGCGTTCCCCGAGTGTTACTCGGATAAGCGCAAAGACGCATCTCACATCTAAAGAAACTCAGCTCAAAATGGCACATTTAATCTTACCAAATTCATCCATCCATCCATCTATCCACCAGTAAATCCATCTGTCAATCCATCCATCTATCCACCAGTAAACGCATCCTTTCATTCATTCATCCACCAGTAAATCCATCCATACATCCATCCAACCCCTCCGCCTCTACATCCAATTAGAGTCTCTCGTTGTTTTCCCAAACTCACAACTGAGGGGAGGGACCCAACAGGCGCGGCCTCTTTGTCGTCATCATCATCGTCGTCTTCTTCATCATCATCATCATCATCATCATCATCATCATCATCATCATCATCCCCATCATCCGACCCTCTCCTCCTAATCCCTCTTGGCCCTTCCTTTCCTCTTCCTGCGGCCCGGGTTCTCCTGGGGCTTGCTGTCCTCTCCTCTACCCGCTGCCGAGGCTCCGTTTGCGGCCTTGCTGCTCAGGCCGTTGAAGGTCCCGTTGGCCAGGGCTTTTCCCGCCCTGGAGGCGGAGGAGGTGGAGGAGGAGGAGGAGGAGGAGGAGGAGGCGTCGCGGCGGGGCTGCTGGCGGCGGTAGGTCTGGTAGTAGAAGTTGCCGAAGAGCACGATGAAGGTGATGGCGTAGCAGATGAGAGAGTAGTGCATCCAGTGGGGGAAGTCACAGTCCACGTAGAGGGAGAGCGCCGTGTGGCCGATGGTGACGTGGAACTGGATCTGGAGCCCGGAGGGGTGGAGGAGTGGAGGGGTGGGTGGAGTAAAAGAGGCAGTTATGATGAGTCTTCGCATTGGCTATTCTGGTTCTTGTGTACCAGACACTGTATACCCTCCCCCCTTACCCCCCACCCCTCTACACCGCCTCTTACGCATTCATTGTATGTTGCACGTCCTGGCACTTAAAAATACTACTTAGCATTGTGTAACATCTTCTCCTAGTTATCTTTGTTGTATATGGGGAATGGGTGAACCTAACAATTTGTTAGTGCTTGGAACCTGGTTATATGAACATCCTTACTGTAGCGACAGCGATATATATTGTTGTTTCTCCTTCTTCTGACAAATGTTCTTATTGTAAGTCGTTCTGGAGAAAGGCGACTGCTAAATGCCCTGAATGGCTGGGAATGATAAAGACGGGAGGAAACCCGAGCACGCTGAGCCTGACGTAAGAGAGGAATATCTTACCATTTGGATGATGGTCAGGTACTTCTTCCACCACAGGTATTTCTGGATCTTGGGTCCGCAGGAGGCCAGCCCATAATACAGGTACATCAGCACGTGGATGGCTGCGTTCATGTGTGCACCGAAGAATGCTGCACAAAGGAAAACATCAACGATTTTAAGCAAAAAATAGTAAAACAATTCTCATTTACTGAACATTTTTGATTACGAATAATCATTGTGTTATCTCAAGCTTTAGTCGAACAAAGATAGTCAGGGATCTAACATTAACAACACAGTCCTTAACACAAAACGTATATTTTATAGCAGTACTTCTGGGGCGAGATGGAACAGAGCATGGAAACCAAAAACTGCAAGGGCCAGAGATACGTCTTTCCAGGTTTTCCACCAAACCGAATTACATTCGCTTTCAGAAGTAGGTTTAATAATTGTTTGTCTAGAGTGGCTAGACTACATAGTATTGACTTGGAACCTTTTACAGAGATTTTTTCGAAGAAAGTCTGTGTCCATTCTGGGTGTTTTAGCTTGTCTTCTGTGTTCTTCAGCTCTAACTCCTAGATGTGCCTGAACGCTTGTACCTAGAGAATAAATGGCCCAGGCGAGAGAGAGAATTCCCCAAACGAGGGGACTAAGGGAAACGGGGAACCCCCTTCCCCGAACGAGGGTGACAGGCCAAACACAAATGAGTTAAAATACCCAGCGGAGCGTGTCAATGATGAATAACCAGAAGGGGACTTACACTGTCCCCCGGCCACCCACTTGATGCCGATCCACCAAAGGGTGAACATGGTGCAGTGGTGGTAGACGTGGAGGAAGCTGACCTGGTTGAACTTCTTCCTCAGGATGAAGAACACCGTGTCGAGGTACTCTACCCCCTTGGAGACGAAGTACCACCACAACGCCCCGGCCACCTGTCCCACAGGAGATATATTTGTGAGAGAGAGACACAGAGACAGACACAGAGCGAGAGAGAGAGGGAGAGTGTGAGAGAGAGAGAGAGAGAGAGAGAGAGAGAGAGAGAGAGAGAGAGAGAGAGAGAGAGAGAGAGAGAGAGAGAGAGAGAGAGAGAGAGAGAGTGTGAGAGAGAGAGAGAGAGAGAGAGAGAGAGAGAGAGAGAGAGAGAGCGGTGTATTCTTAGCAGGTAAGTACAGTGAAGACATCACAAGTCTGGTAAAATACATTTAAGGTATGTATGGTAGGTATGAACACTATAAAGGTTTTACAAAACCTTAAATCACTTAGATTCAACAACATTCAATTAAATTCCCCTTCGTCCTAACCTGAGCAACATCCCTGTTTCTCTGTATGTTACGGGTACGTAGCTACGTCATGGAGAGTAAGGAAAGAGAATATCTTGAAACCTAACCCCTTGCGTTCGTCTTCTCGCCTCCCTATCCCCAAATCTGATAACAGAAGCTGTGGTCCGTGAATGGAAAGGTCTTATGTTTCCAGAACCCCAATAGCAGACATAGCCGCAGACATATTTCAATGCACAAGTGTTGATTTAATATACCATTCTTGTGTATAATTACAACATTGTCTGCATAGCTTTGTTGTATACGGGGAAGGGGTTAACCTAACAATCGTTAGTGCTTGGCAGTGGTTTCGATGAACATCCTTACCGTACCAACAGCAATATAATGTTTCTCTTTCTTCTGACAAATGTACTTGCAACGTAAGTTACTTTAGATAAAAGCATCTGCTAAATGCCCTAAATGTAAATGTAAATGCATTGTTAAATACTATATTTATACATTTGGTTAGATTTCAGGCTACGAAACCCTGACTCACCCTGACTTCATTGGGGTCGTCTGAATAGTCGACGCGTTGGCAGATATAGCTGTAGCTAGCAGACCGGGCCGCCATGAAGAGCTGCAAAGAACCAACAAGCGTGTAAGTGAACCATAGACAGTAAGTTATGACATATGATATGGATGATGAGCTAGAAACAGGAAGAGAGGGAGAGACGGAGATAGGAAGGACGGTAGGATTGGCTTTAATAGGATGAACTAAAAAGGCAATGAGCAGATGGCTCATCACTGGTCTATCGAGGGGAGATCATCCAGCAAATTGGTGATCAGTGAATACAGAATACAGAACAAACACAACATGGATGTACTTTAATGTCCTCATATTTTAGTATGATATTCTGAAAAAGGAGGCCAATACATTTATTAAATGAATATACTATAGTACAAATACAGCCATATATGTTTCTACATTTAAAGGGGGAATACAGTGCCTGTTTTGGACGTTAAGGACGAGACGCCCACCTCTTTGAAGATGAAGAAGTTGAGGAAGACCATGCTGAAGTTGTAGACGATGAGGGTCTTGCGGAGCTGGAAGGGCTCCCGGTTCTTCATGTACTTGGGCCCCAGCCAGAGGAACAGCAGGTACGAGCTGCTGATGGCCAAGGTGGGGAGGGGGTTGTCCATCAGGGGCCATTTCTGCACCCTCTTGTCTGCAGGGGCCACAGACAGGAGTTTAAACACAGTGCTTTGAAACGGACGCTCGGTTGGGCAAGAGGTTCAGGTTTTCAATTGAATGCTTGTATTTTAATATTATTGTTATTATATTATTGTTGCATAAAATATATGATTTACTTTTTTTAAGTCTAATTCAAGGCTTAAAAAGCATTTGAAACGGCATGGACAGTTTCAGTTTCAAGTAAAACGGTGCTGAATATATATATTTTTTTAAGATTATCTCTTTCTTTGTAGCTTAAATCTAAAGCAGGTTTTTAGTGTTTAGCGCTGATCTTCTGATCTTTGTGCTGATCTGTTTTGCACTGTTTTGTGTGATCTTTCCTCTACTGTGGGGGACACCAGCTTGTGCGGTTCCTGAAGGGGTGCTGTGTTATGGGGGTTCACTGGGACATCTGTGGTAGGAGGGGCCTATGCCATTTATTGGGCCATAGACAAGATCCCCCATCCTGCCCTAGTATTACCCCCGACCCCCCCGTCACACACACACACACACACACACACACACACACACACACACACACACAGACACAGACCTCCCAACACCCCCCCTCCTAGTGATCATAGAGGAGGGTTTACATCCTTTACACCCACAAATATACGTCTTGTTTCATGTACAATCACCATTGGCAGGAACATGCAGCAACAATACAATTCAAATTAATGGTAATAACCGTGTGATAATGAACAATAAAGTGTGGCATTTTACAGCCCTATAATATCCTAGTAATAAGGTACAATCTATCATTACAATTCGATAATGTAATAGAATATATCAAAGCCGTAACAAATATGGTGTATAACCTTTTGCTCTGCATGATTGAGAGGTGTACAAACACAAGGCATATGCAGGGTACTAAAAATACCATAACACCAACATCTTTTATTTCTGAAGTCTCCAACACAAACCAAACGACCGAATTCACCTGCAATAGTGAGACTCCATTTGTAGAACTCAACCGTGTCGTTGAAGAGATGAGTGAGGATCTCCATGACTGTGGCCGGTGTCCTGAGGAAATTAGAGCGAGAGAGACAGACATGGGACATGAGAGAGAGACAGGTGAAGAACTGACAGAACTGTACAAAGATTTGAGTCCAACCTACCGTTAGACACGCAAGCATAGGCTTTTTAGAATGAGGTCAATGTTTGCATAGGCTTAATCCTTTTCAACGAGAGTTCAAATCGAAAGTATGAATCTGAATGCGAGACGAGTTCAACGTGGAGTCCTGTTCGTTCTCGTCAGTAGGCCTTTGCACTACTGACGTCTGGAGTGACTGGAAACACACAGCAGGCTGAAGACGGGAGGACGGTTGATGTGGAGACTTAAGCCCCCCAGGGTGCGGGACATGATGGATATAGTCTATAAGCCATGCAGGAGCCGGCATCATGTCGCACAAAGAGGAGGAGGAGGAGGAGGAGGAGGAGGAGGAGGAGGAGGAGGAGGAGGAGGAGGAGGCACCACCACCGCCGCGCAGATGTCAGCAGAATTTTACGCTTGAGCACGAACACATCGACCCGTGTAGAAGTAGGCCGATCATGGGCTTCTCGTGCTTGGGCTCCGACTAGGATTAAAAAATGAACTAGGTAGGACTTGGTGATCACGGTAGGACGTGTAACCAGCCTTGGTTTGGTTTGATGGTCCTAAAAAAAACGAGGCTCCATCTCCCCCACCTCCAGCGCTGCAGCATGTAGCCCACCCGATATAACCCACCGCATAGCCCGGCCTCCCATCGATCATCTGTTCGCTTTTTGGTTTTGCCATAAAGTCATATGCGGTCGAGAGTGATGTAACAACGTGCGGTGGGCATTCCTATGCGAAAAAAACGCGAATCGGTACAAATTTGCATCCTACTGCCTGCATTATGGCCTCCGACTGGAGTATTGACACCTTTCCCATCATCGACACTAGCAGCTCGTATACAGTCTATCACGCTGCGTCTTCCAATATTGGACATGCAAAAAAAATGGAAAAGGAATATTACACCACACAATGAATTTATCTTGCTTCAACCAGCTCCTAAATGACCGGACCATGCCCAAAAAGGATTTCCATTCATTTGAGTGAGAGTGGAGAATGCTCGCTGACTTACCGTGTCGATGGATAAATCTCCTTTAATGAGGACGATCAGCAGCCCACAAGGTCATGCGGTCTCTGCTGCGTCCCCCCCGGCGGTCTCTTTACACGGTCAAGGTGACTCGTTTCCTCGGCTGGACCGACACGAAGGAGCCGTCTGGATTCACGGCTGTAGTATTCCCGATCAGCGTAACAGACCCCTTCCCTCTGCTGTTCGAATGGCTGGGCAGAGATACGGAGAGTGGAGCGGAGAGAGGGTCCTGAGTTGAAGCGTTATTCCGGTTATACCGGCATGTCATTTCCGTGTCTTATTTCCAATGAGCTGTGCACGCCGGTCATCAATCCCCGGGGCGAGACAAGAAGACGACAAGTAGAAGACGAAATACAACGAAAATAATGCGGCATATGCAGTTGTCTGACGCAGAATATACGTCAGAAAATACCTGAAACCTGTAGCGGAAACGATTATCACTCTACCGGAAGTCCCTCCCTTTACCCCTCTGCTATCCAACATGAATACACTATATAGTTGTAGTGTAAATATATGCAAGCGAAAGCCCCTTCCTCTCTAGGCGCTAAACCACTGTGAAAGTCCCGCCCTCTCTATCGGAGCGGAACCAACGTGAAAGTCCCCCCCCCCTCTCTATCGGCGCCATACGAAATGTGAAAGTCCCGCACTCTCTGTTAAAGTCCCTCCCTCCCTCTAGTCCCATAACGCTTCTTCGCCGGCCCCCGCTCCGTTCGTTTTGTCTTGAGAGGAGAGCGCCAGGGAGCCGAGGTACCACCTGACGTGAAACCGATGGGAGAGGATGCACGGCACATGCGCACACTGGACACATCGGACACAGCAGCCGCAACTCCGGATGCTCTACTATCTTCCCCGGCTGTCACCTCTCTCTCTGTGGGGTTATTGTGGCGATCCACACGTTACATTCCTTTATTGTTCGGGTCTCCTTTGTGGGGTGGTGGTGTAGGGGTCCTAGCCGGGGCCGTGGGTGTCGTTTGGAGCTAACTTTGTGCAGTTTAAGGGGGATCCAGGCGGAATCACATCGGCTCTCTTCTGAATAGTGGTGGTGCTGGTGGCGGAGGTCTGTTCATTCGGAGGTCTGTGGTAAGCTACGGACGTTTTCTCGGTTGTATAGCCGGTGGTGAGTCGACGTTTTGGATGGAGAAGGTTATTTCAGAGGTACACTCGACACGGCGGTGAGGCTGAAGATGAGGATTTGGAGCACGGAGCATGTTTTCAGGTGGGTCCCCATCCGAGTCACGATGACATCTTGCTCAGATTCTGCGGCGATGGGACATTTAAAGCGATATGGTCCTCATTCCTTTTGAGTTTAACATGAGTAGGCTCTTTATACGCGTGTAACCGTTAGTTTAGTTGATACGAGTTCAATAACACACATTATATTACAGTTTGATTTACACACCCAAGTCAGTCAATGTTAAAAATGGATTGTAAAATGAGATGTTATGTCATAGTTTGGTGTTTGCTCTACTAGCCACTCTCTGGTATAGGCTGCTAACACTTGCAATGTAACCGGCAACTCTGTCATCCTTATCTGATCTGAATGACCTCTATGCACCTGTTCATTGATCTGTATCTAAGCATATAATACACTCAAAGTGTAGTAGCTTTGTACATGGGACTTTTAAGTCCTATGTGGAGGCCATTTAGAGTTCACCTGGAAATAAATAGTAAAATTAGCATCTACATATTTACATTTTAGCATTTAGCAGACGCTTCTTTCCAAAGCGACTTACACTTGTCAAGTACAAGTACATTTGTCAGAAGGAACAGGAAGAGAAACAATATATCGCTGTCGGTACAGTATAATAATACAATGCATCATACATAATTATAGTATTAATGCATCTATTAGTATCTAGTCGTATCTACAATTAAATAAATGTATTGTGGTTTATTCTTCATTTTATCATAATCGTACTCATTTAGTATCTGTATACATAATAATACATAGTAATGCATGTTAATAATGATACATTGATCGTCGCTACGATGTCTTGTATTGGTACGATATCATGTATTGGTACGATGTCATGTATTGGTACGATATCATGTATTGGTACGATGTCATGTATTGGTACGTTGTCATACCAACGTGAACATGTCATGTTCACATGATGTGTCGTTCTTGTTTCTGGGTTCTCCTCCGCAGCTATCCATGGGAGACGGTGATCAAGGCGGCAATGAGGAAGTACCCCAACCCCATGAACCCCAGCGTTGTGGGGGTGGACGTGCTGGACCGAGGCCTGGACACGGCGGGCCGGCTCCACAGCCACCGGCTGCTCAGCACCGAGTGGGGGCTACCCGGGATCGTGAGAGCGGTCAGTCGGTCACATACGGGAGGGGGGGGGGGCAAGTGTGGTAAATGAGCTTTAGCTGGAAACACTATGATACAAACATTGGATGACTGTCTCACGTTTGTCTATGTTTCTGTATCTGTATCTATTCATTAAACCTTAAATAAGTAGATAGAATTGTACGCAGGGGGGGTGTACAAACAGGGGTCTAGGGTGGCACATGCCCCCCCCCCCCCCGCCCACGAAATCTGGAACGCCGTACTAAATCTGCCGGACCTAAACTAAACATGCCCAGCAATTTGAGTATAACGTGGTCAAAGGTGCACTGATTAGCGCAGAGTTCCTAGCATAGTGTGAACTTGTAACACAGAGATGTCAGATGGTATTTAAGGTGAGGTAAGCTCACCTTAAATAGCATGAGGTCCTGATGACTCTGGGAGGTCGTCACATGGAACTGCACCGGGGACCTGCTTTAGCTGCGGTGTCATCCCAGGATCTCCGTCATTATTCCATCTGTTCCTCTGACATTCCCAGAGGCCAAATTATGGCATTCAACCATAAATTGTACAGTGGTTGTTCATCCCAACAGAACTGCAGTGTTGGGAGCTGTTTCTTTTTTGGGTGGATTGTCTTGCACTATCTCTATATCGTTATATCTATATCTAATTTTTAAGGGCATTTTTCCATCACGGTCCAAATTTCATTCACACAACTCCCAACAAACATCCCGTTCTTCAATTCTGAATACCATCCAAATTATTGTGTATGCCGTAGATTGGTCCAGAAGAGGTCAGTGACAGTTTTCTTTCCTGGTTCCTGTAGATCTTGGGAAACACTCAGACAAGGACCTACATACAGGAGCACTCAATAGTGGACGCCGATGAGAAGAAGATGGAGCTGTGCTCTACTAATGTGGGTAAACACACATCTGAGTATTGTTTGTTAAGTAAGTGTTTGTTTACAGAGTGGAACACCCTTGAGTCGAGATGAGTACACTGGCTTGGTAGTTTGACCAATCAAAAGGCATGAATTGTGTCTTCACCAACCTTCAGATCACTTTGACCAACCTGGTGTCAGTGGACGAGAGGCTGGTCTACCGACCGCACCCGGATAACCCTGAAGTGTAAGTGCACACGCATCTTCACTTCCTGTTTTCGTATAAATGGCCTCTTTGTTCATATGTTCATCCGAACCCGTGTGGCAAAGGTCCAGAGTGTAGGAATTAGTAGCAGAAAGCGGAGAGGAAATAACATTAATTAAAAACCTCTTTTTATCCTATCGGTTATAAATATGGATAATTCATCTCAATAGCGGTCGGTACTACAAGCAAATGTTTACTTGCACTGTGGTACCTGAATAGGTTGCTTTTATTAACACGACAGTGTGCAGTTGTATCACAACTGTTTACTTTAAGACAGCAACTTTCTCGGAGAGAGTGATATCCTACTTTTATCAAACAGCGAAACTACCTAAAACATGTACATGTATATTTCCAAAAGATGGATGAATTGAAAAATGCAAAACTACTTATCACAATCCCCTTTATATGCAAACTGTCATTTGCTACACTATTGTGATGTATTCAAAAGTTAAACTCCATTATAATCTAATCCTTTTATCACATAGAAACACAATAATTCTTATTTTCATAGGATTATACACAAATTAAACAGTGCCCCGTAAAGCCTTGCCCTGTGTGTGTGAAACCGACGGTTTTTGGTGATTGTGTTTATTGTATCCCCTCCATGCAGAACCATCTTGACCCAAGAGGCCATCATCACAGTGAAGGGCGTCAGTCTGAGCAGCTACCTGGAGGGAATGATGGCCAGGAGAATGTCCGCCAACGCAAGGAAGGTAATAGGAAAACACACACACAGACACACCTACACACACACAAACAAGCACACACAGAAACACACACACACACGCACAGAAACACACACAAGCAAGTACACACAAGTACATAAGCGGTGTGTTCTGTACATGCTACATTTTCACTTTTATTTTATTTTAACTTTAAAACTATGCTGGCTGAAATACATGGCAAAATCTAGAAAATCATTCCCAGCATGCATCAGTCATCTCTAAGCATGAGACCTCTGTAGAGACTTTTAACTGACATATTTGTTTATTTTATTCACAAGCTTTCTGTCCCTGACTCACACTAGTACATTTCCTAGGGATTTTCATTGAGCATGTACCTTACTTACCTACTTACTTACTTACTTACTTGCTTATTTACCTTAATAAACTCTCTACTAGAATATAATTTCCTACTTTCTGGCATGGGCTTTGACTGCTGTACTCTATCTGCCTCCTCTTGTGTGACCGCTAGGGCTGGGATGCTATTGAGTGGATCATTCAGAACTCAGAGCGAGAGAACATACCGCTGTGTGACGTAGGCTAACTCTGTAGGTAACCTCTCCCTCCGCTGCTCCTCGCACGCGTCCAGTTTTTTAGTTGTCAATTGCAACTAGCTTATTTTTACAAATCGAAAGTAGGTGTGTTTGTGTGTGTATGTGTGCGTGTGCATGTGTGTGCGTGGGTGTGTGTATGTGTGTGTGTGTGTGTGTGTGTGTGTCTGTGTGTGTGTGTGTGTGTGTGTGTGTGTTTGTGCGTGTGTGTGTGTGTGTGTGCATGTGTGTGAGTGGGTGCGAGTGTGTGTGTGTGTGGGATTCTGTGTGTGCATGCGTGTGTCTGTGTGTGTGTGTGGGTGTGGGTGTGTGTGTGTGTGTGTGGGATTCTGCCAAAATGTGTTTTCTTTTTGTACGCAGGACTGAGACGTACCTCTTCGACTTCATCCAGTGGCCTCTACTCAGACAGACAGTGGGGGACATCTGCCTGTCACTGTCCTTCTGCAACTCGGTTCATGTGCATTTTCTGGGACGGAGGAGTGTGTGTCGGTGTAGATCTGTCCATCCACACACTCTTCTCTCTCCTACCTCCTTTGTGACTTCACTCGGGCTACATAGAGCTAATCTACATAGATCTGCAACGCAACCTCAACTACCCATATTCGATTGTCTCTTGTCATAAGGAGTTTGGACTGGTCACAGCCTAACTAAGGCATGGCAGATTCCCCATCGATAATTTCATGTTTTTTTTTTATCATTCCTGCGTATTAGACACTCAATGAGCTAATAACGCCAGCTTGAAGATTATGCAGAATGCCATTCACCATTACTTTTTACCATTTGTCAATCGGTTGGTTTCATGTATTCGCCAGAGAGAACGCCATCAACAGTGAAAAGGGAACCTGAGAAATGTCTTAATTTTTTTGCTGCATATCAGAATCGCCACGGCCACAAGCCTCAGTGGATGCATGCGTGGGAGAGAATATGAGGAGGAGGCGCCTCTGCCATTTTTACATATCATCTCATTTTTAATTGATCACAATGTTCTGTAACGATGCATCACACAAGAGACTTCCCAAATTGGGACGGTGAACAGATGCCGGTGCTGATAATGTACAGTACATTTCAGAGATTTCACACATAATGTATTTAGATGCATGATAATAAATAGAGATAATTATTCAATTGTAACACATGTTATGTTACTTCTTGTTTCTCCGCCATTGATGCAGCAGTTAGACTCGGGGGGTGAGTTTGTATAATGCTAAATCCTCTGATAGATACATTGACAATACTGGAAAGATTAGGGAACGATGCCAATGTGTTGCCTTTCTTATCTAAACTAAAAAGGGATTATTTGGGAGCATTGAGATTGAACATATTTTTAATTGAAAGCCTGTGTCTTGTAACTCCCCTATTGTTAATCATGATTCTGCCAGCCTAAATGCTTCCACATTAATTACGTTTTCAATTAAGTGTGGTGTTTGTGTGAGTGTTGTTTGAGGGGGGGGACCAAAAATGGCAAGGGTTAATAGTAATACACACAACAATGAGTTCAATTTAATAAGATACATCTTTTTTAAGAACTACACAACTTACTCATTCTCGTATGTAAATTACATCAGTCGATCTTCGTTCCTATCCTCACCTATGGTCATGAGGGTTGGGTGATGACCGAAAGGACGAGATGAGTTTTCTCAGAAGGGTGGCTGGCGTCTCCCTTAGGGATAGGGTGAGAAGCTCAGCCATCCGTGAGGAACTCGGATTAGAGCCGCTGCTCCTTTACTTAGAAAGGAGTCAGCTGAGGTGGTTCGGGCATCTGGCAAGGATGCCCACTGGGCACCTCCCTTGGGAGGTGTTTCAGGCACGTCCAGCGGGGAGGAGACCTCGGGGAAGACCCAGGACTAGGCGGAGAGATTATATCTCAACACTGGCCTGGGAACGCCTCGGGATCCCCCCGTCAGAGCTGGTCAATGTGGCCCGGGAAAGGGAAATCTGGGGCCCCCTGCTTGAGCTGCTCCCCCCGCGACCCGACCCCGGATAAGCGGATGACGATGAGATGAGAATTAATTTAACTTAAATACCCCGACTTCAATAAACAAGTGTTAACACGTTTACAATGATAAGTAATCGCTAATCACTGTATCATCACCATCAGCTGAAACATATCTTAATATCTATCTCACTCTTCCTTCTCTCACCTTAATAGCCAGGCATCTTGTAGTTCATCTTTTGTCCAGCAGAAAGCACACGTTTGCTAAAAACTAACGGCAGCCCTGTTAAGGATGCCTATTCAGCCGTACACATTTTGGTGTGTTCAAATGCATGGGTCTTTATTTATTTATCTGAACGTAAATGTTGGGATGGTGTAATGTCTAAAACGAAGTTGTATAAATATGATAAAATAGTACATTTTGTGTTTTGTTGCCAGACATAGTGCTATTCAGTCATTATTGTTCCAACGATCTACCCTTTAGCACATTATCTAAAACGATACAAAATAGTATTGTATATTTTATCATTTATTGACTTCAACAGATAATGAAACATCAAATGCATTGCACAGCAGATCTCTTCACGGCTTTAACAGTGTCGGATCAAAGTAGCCAACCTGGCTAACAAAAATTGCACTACATTTTGCAATAAGTATTTGTGAACTTTGTACTCAAATAAGTATGCAAATCACTTTCTAGAAGCCAAAATTACACCACATAATTTGGGTTGAACAAAAGGGTTCAATGGTAGAAGATTTTTCAAAGTCAATTAAGTGTATTTATAAACAAATTATCTAAATAAAAAACAAGGTTCAACTGATTTTAGATTGAAAAGACTTGTTCAAAGTCAGTGAACTCAAAAGGGAATCAGATCCTCTAAACATGGAACTAAGAGTACGCATCAGAGCCAAAGTCACTCCATGTCTGTGCTTACATCTGGTATAAACATCGGTTAAAATTCTCTTTGAGAAGCATCACACGCTAGCTGCGAAATAACACATAACGAACACAAAACAAACGTCATTATCCATAGTATTCGTGTATAAAAGTGAAAAAGAAAGAGAGTAGGAAATCACAACGATTGTCGACGTACCTAAGTGTCACAGCATTCAATCCAATTACAAATTCCCAGTTCCCTTTCTGTAACATTCACCACTTGTATAAATAGCAGAATATGTTTCCTCCGTATCGTGTACAACTCATTGCAGATTTTTTTGAGAGGAACCTCTCAAACAGGTCCAATGCCACCAGTTGACCTTTCAACCCACTTCATCTCAGAAAAGCAGAAAGTGCTCAAATCTCAAGTTAAACTGTGCTTCTCAATCAATAGTCTGCAGCATCTCCGACACTTCGCCTCCCTTCTGTCGGTCACATCCGTTTGCGTTCCAACAGTAATCTCCCCTGCAAGTCCTTTACGACAGGAAACACAAGCATGCACCCTGCCTCCTGATCCAGCCTACCCAACGTCTACACACCTGGAAGGTTATATTGCACTGTTAAAAAATAAAAAGGTAAATAAAAGACTTTCTATGTACATTATGTACAGGGTAGCCTGTAGGGGGCCTCAGAAGTTGAAGAGGTCGATGAAGTCCTGGGGCGAGAGGGAAGAGGTGCAGCCCTCTGGGTTGTTTGCGGTGCATGGGTGCTTCGTGTCCTGGAAGAGGAGAGGAGGAAAGGCCGGGGTGAACCGCTGGTTAACAAAGAAGTCCCTGAACATAATTTGCCTATGCAAACTGGAGGACTGCAAGTCATGCTTGTCCCATGTCGGGCTACTTTGCGTCAGACCAATTGACGGCTGCTGGTGGGTGTGTGTCTGTGTGTGTCCGTACCTTCCAGAAGAGGATGTGGCAGTGTGTGCAGAAGTGGAGCGTCTCGCAGTACTCCTCCAGACGAGGGTAGCAGCGGATCAGCTTGAAGTACATCTTCTGCCACTCCAACTGGCCCTTCTCCGTCACGATGAGGCGCTTGCGGATCTACAGACCCGAAGAAAACAATGACAAATGTTGACTTTGACAACAACACAGGATTGACTTGATGAATGCACAAAAGAGGAAATGCCTAATTCTGAAAATGAAATGAATGTTGATTGGTGTGTGTGTGTGTGTGTGTGTGTGTGTGTGTGTGTGTGTGTGTGTGTGTGTGTGTGTGTGTGTGTGTGTGTGTGTGTGTGTGTGTGTGTGTGTGTGTGTGTGTGTGTGTGTGTGTGTGTGCGACGGTTGATGACGGTTTGTTAATCGGTGTAAATGTTTGACTCCAATTCACAGATCGACAACATGCAACTAAAAACATCAATTAATCAATTACCTAGGAGTGAGTGAGTGAGTGAGTGAGTGAGTGAGTGAGTGAGTGAGTGAGCGAGCGAGCGAGCGAGCGTACCTGTCTGTCGGTGAAGTGGTGCTGGCAGAGCCCCTTCCAGAGCAGCCGGTCCTCCGATAGGACCCCCAGGTCGGGGGTCACCTGGCCCAGGCTGACCAGGTCCCGGCCATCGGACAGGCGCTGCATGATGTTGAGCTGGACGCTGGTGGGCAGGTCGCTGAGGTTCAGGCCTTCAGTCGTCGGCTGGAGAGGAGGAGGGATGGAGAGGGTTAAGGGTTAAAGGGTCCATCACGTTGAGAACTTTGATTCATGACTACTTTTCTCATACAGTAGGATACAATATTTATAGTAAAACAAACAAAAAAACAGAAACTGTGGTTCTTTGAGTGTTTTGAGTGAATATATTTTTTTTTCACCCAGAGGAAGTGAACAAATACTAATTTGAATTCTGACAGCTTCTAAACTGGATAAGTCTATTCAGGCTATTGTTATTTGCATCTGTAAAGTTGCTCTTCCAAAAGTTAAAAATACCTGCCAAACCGTTAACACAAAGTATTTCCCAGACAATATCTGAATAAATTATCCATGGATGTTGTGACATTGTGGTTACTATGACGACACGACGAGGCCCTTTGACATAGTCCTACCCTGTTGATCTGGATGATGTGACATTGTGGTTACTATGACGACACAACGAGCCCCTTTGACATAGTCCTACCCTGTTGATCTGGATGTTGTGGCATTGTGGTTTCTATGACGACACGACGAGGGCCCTATAACGTAGTCCTACCCTGTTGATCTGGATGTAGTGACATTTTGGTTACTATGACGATATGACGAGGCCACATAGTCCTACCCTGTTGATCTGGATGCAGTGACATTGTGGTTACTATGACGATATGACGAGGCCACATAGTCCTACCCTGTTGATCTGGATGTTGTCCAGCTGCTGGTGCCACTGCGTGATGCTGTCCATGCGGTGCACCCAGGTGCTGATGTTCCCCACCAGCACCGACTTGCCCATGTCCTGCACCAGGCCGCACAGCGACCGGTACAGGGTCTGCAGCAGCTCCTTGATGGGCCGCACGTTCTGCTGGTCCAACAGCACTGTGGGGGACCGGGAGGGAAGGGGAACAGTGAGGTAGGGGAAGCCAAACCGCGCCGAGATCTGAGGGAACCACGAACAGGGGGAACCCAAACCACGCGAGAGCTGAGGCCTAAAAAAAAAAAATGTTTGGTTCCAGTTTCCGACCGACCCTGTCAATTTATGTGCGACCCAAATTATTTTTATGAGTTTTATAAAAAAAAAAAAAAAAAAAATTTTTTTTTTTTTTAATGTAATTACGTTTTGGTACAGCACCTCTATAATTACGTTTTGGTACAGCACCTCTTCATTCTGTACAAGGATGAGCGAATTTTCTTGTTTTTAAATGAAAACAAACTACCTATCATTCGCTGCCGCTGGAAAAAAATAAATAAAAAAATAAAATAAATTCCCTACCTACCCATGACCTCAACTGACAACCAACAGGAACCAAACTTTCTTTTTTTTTTAGGCCTGAGATCGAGGGGGAAATGTGACGATAACTGGTTTTAAATATGCGAGAACTGCCGCATTGAAGGTTAAATAAATAATCGTCTGCAGTGTTGTTGGTTAAAATAAATATTGTGGTCTGTTTTATCAACTCTGATTCCTCAGGGAGGAATCGTACATAAATGCAGAAAAGTATGACTATTATTGCGGATGTTGAAGACCATAATATTTTCGAGCAAACGCATACGCACACGCACCAAAACTCTGATATATGAAAATATACAAGTTTGACCGCTCCCCTTAACATCCGTTACCACCAACTTCAACTTGTGTCAATGCAACGAGTATCGACAAACCTGTATTTAAATCCTATCATTTAAATACAGGTTTTGGTTCCGTTTTTCCCATAACCAACGTCACGCATAATCCATGGAAAGAACAAACAGTTATGAATTGCTTAAAAACATGTTATTGAAACAAGATTCTCAGAGTCTCCAGGGATTCAAACACAAACACACACTCCATAATATTATTAGAACCACACGTCGTGCTTCCGAATATTTGGACATAGGCTTTCAGGAAGCTACCTAAACAACCTGAATCACTGTTTAGCACCAGCACACGGGGTGTTTACACTCGGAGTACTCGATGGGCTCTGGAGTATGTCTGTTCTGTTACTACTGCGCAAATAAATACTAATGAGTCCCCCTTTAGATGGGGTCAGGGTTTCTTATGTTGAATGTTCCAGCCTTGGGTTTCAGCCGTCTAGTATGTTGTTTGTGTGTGTATGTATGTAGTTGGAGGTATCAAACTTATTTGCCATGTAGCCATCCTGTTGTATTGTGTTGTCACTTAGTAGTTATTAAGTAATGGAGATTCACTAACAGGGGGAGTTAGGGGTATTGGGCTATTCAGAGTATGTGAAAAAGAGAATAAAAAACAGAAAAAAAACATGAATACTTCAGAGAAGGTCAAGCCCACTTTTTCAAAACCTCACCTTTCTGGACCACTCTCTCCAGGATGTTCATATAGTTTTTCTGGGCCACGCCACTGAGCGAGGGGAGCTTGGACTTAGCAATGAGCTCCAGGAGCTAGAGAGGGACACAGACAGAGAGAGAGAGAGACGGTCAATCTGGTGTACAAGTTGACCAGTTGTTTGTCCTTCCAGGCCGAGCACAGCTATGGTGAAGCCCTCCCTGCAGCCTTGGATGAGCAACCGACGATTTAGCCTGAAGGTAATAAACATCCACCCCCCCCCCCCCCCCCCCCCCCCCCCCACCTTTACACAACACCAGTTTGACCTCAGTCAGGCTGTGCTCCTTTGTGGGACGTCCTGAACCTGAGCTTTGTAAACCAAGCCAGGACAAGAACACTGAGAACCAGGGGATCGAGGCCAGCCCGGAGAGAAAGATCGAGAGAGCGAGAGAGTGAGAGAGCGAGAGAGCGAGAGCGAGAGAGACTGGTCCCGGTCCAGCTCTAGTGTTACTAATACACCCCCCCCCCCACCCCACCACCACCAAACCCAACCTGTAGCTGTCCTCTGATACGGTGATAAGTGAGTAAGACGGTGATAAGCGAGTTTCTGCATGGAAAGCGTAACTGAAATAAAAGGCCTGAAAATTAAAAAAAAAAGTTGATCCGCTCCCAGCAGTAATTCGGTCGAATGTGTTTGTATTGTGGGACATTGCGATTTCTCCAGAAGAAATGCCAGCATCTGGAAGAATTGCCCTTGGGTGGATTTAGGGGGTTTTGGTTGGATTGAGTGGTCAACCATGTTCGGAGAAAAAGAGAGAGGAATGTCTTTTTTGACTCTTTTGTAATACTGATTCAGATTTAATGGTTTACTGGTTGGGGGGGGGGGGGGAATAAAGTAAGGACGTCATGATGAAGCATAACCTCACTGCGAAAGAAAAGATGAGAGGGATAAACCGTCCCCCGGCTGGGGCCTCTACTTCAGAAAGAGGTAGAGAGACAAAGAGACGGAGCCAGAGAGAGTGATAAACAACACAGGGAACTATGGGACTGCATGAAAGAGTAAGGAGCGAGCAGGGAAAATAAACAACAGGGGCAGGAGGTGAGGGGGGGGGATTCCCAAGTCATCTGATTCCCAGGTCTGGTTTCCACCCCCCATCCCTCTCCTCCCCACCGGCAAGATCATCATAATATGCACACACACACACACACACACACACACACACACACACACACACACACACACACACACACACACACACACACACACACACACACACACACACACACACACACACACACACACACAGCAGCGGAAGTTCCATTTACCTCCCTTCAACAGCTGCTGGTACTTAAGACTACACCCCCCCATTGAAAAAAGCCCCACAACAAGGTAGCGCACCCAACTACAAACCCCCTCCCAAAGCGCAGTGACCTTTTCCTGCCAGATTAAACCACGTCTCACTCCCTCCCTCCCTCCCTCCCTCCCTCTCACTCTCTCTCTCCCCCTCTCACTCTCTCTCTCTCCCCCTCTCCCTCCCTCCCTCCCTCTCACTCTCTCTCTCCCTCTCTCTCTCTCTCATGTCTGGACTTGTTCCTGCTTTTCCCCTTCCTCCTCCCAGCTCACATGGGAAAAACATGTGGGTATGGCTGGCCTCACACATGCAAACACACACACAAACACACACACACACACGCACACACACACACACACACAGGCAAGCACACGCACACATCAGTCACCCTGTTCCTCCACGGGACACTTCCCATATCTCCCTCTCTGCAGCGGCTCTCAGAGAGGAGCCGAGGACGGGCTGGCGTCTGCTGGAGAGCCGAGATAAGAGGACGCATGACCGTGGGCCCCCCACCCTCAACACACACACACACACACACACACACACACAGAACCTCGGCCCGGGGGCACACTGTCGCTGAATCCCTGCCCTTTAAACAGGTCCACAGAGGCGTTGCTTAAAACACCCAAAACATACAGACACATTGTGTAGAGACCAGAGAGACAGACATAGATGGATAAAGAACGAAAGAACGAAAGAAACAAACAAACAAACAAACAAAGATGCGAACGAAAGAAAGAGAGCGAGAGAGGGCGAGAGAGAGACACTTAAAGACAGGAGGAGAACTCACTCTGACGATGTAATTAAATCTCCGGGTGTCCTTGATGGCGCTGCAGAAGTCCAAGCGGTTGAAGGCTTCGCCGAGCGTGCAGTAACCATGACGCTGGAAAGAGAGAGTGAGACATAGATAAATAGAGAGAGACAGACAAAGAGAGAGAGACAATACCCCAGGGTGTTAGGTTTCAAAAATATAGTTTTACATTCAGGAACAAAGGTTGGATGTAGGCAATGTGTCAATAATACATGAGAATAGATGGAGTGTATAGGACGATTAACTTTACCTCTTTTGTGCTGCCTTTATGAACATAAATCCATTTCTCCATGTGGAAGTCTGAAAATAAATAACATAAAAGTGCGGCATTGAATAAGCGGAGGTCATATGATGTTGACATGGCATGCATGTACTACAAAATAGATAAATAAATACAGAAATCTATGGTTGATGGCCGCATAATTTATGATGGGGGGGGGGGGGGGGGGGGAGGTGGAGCTGGAGGGGGGAGGTCAACTCACATGGGACCTTGCTGTTGTTATTCATGAGGTCCTTCTTTCTCTTCTTGGCGGCCATGTCATAACCGAGGGAGAGCAGAAGGTTATCCTGGTTGAAGGACTCTTGTACCACCTTCTGGTTGTAGCGCTCGTTTTTGCCCTCGCCCTCATACTCGTTCTCCTTGTTGTTGTCGCAGTAACTGCAATACGACGACATAACCACTTTGATTACTAACTATTATTTTAAGTACCAGTCAAATGTCAGCCCGATAATTGTTATACACACACACACACACACACACACACACACACACACACACACACACACACACACACACACACACACACACACACACACACACACACCTTAGCATAAGCCTGTCTCTCATGTACCACCGTGAGGTTAGGTGAGAGTGACAGCGTAAAGTTAAGGCCAGTGCCTGTCATGGGGACGTCAGGATGTGTGCTTGACCTGATCACATTCGATCGGAAACATTAATCCAGCCACTAGTAGGGCAGGTTAGTGAGACTATATATAGCGCAGTGATTACCAGGGAGCAGTGCATTGTCTGACAACAACAAATACGCAGTAAAGAAAGACGCAGTAAAGAAAGTGTGTCTTTTTTTAGAGGTGTGGGGGGGGGGTACAATGATGTCTGCAGGCTGTGTTTGGGTATTTCAAAAATAATGAGATGTTGATGCTCTGTCTAACTGACGCAGTTTTACACCACAAGACAAACCTTTCAGCTGAGATGTCCATGTTGTTGTCCGATGTCGTCTTTTTCCATCCGTCTTCAGTTTTCACCCAACTCTGACCCGGAGACCTCCAATCCTTTCCGAGAAAAGGCATTTTGAGTTGTGCTTTGCTGGTTGATTAAGAATAAAAAACAATCCAAAAACTGATCAAAGTAGATGATGCAGGTTCGTTCGTTTTGAAAAGCTGAGCCTTATTTCCTCGTTCTTATGTACTCATGCTTTGTATGTGTTTGTCTGCCGTGTTGTCAGTGCGCAGCTGTTCTTATAGCCTCCGACTGGAACCCGGAACCATTCGGGCTCCGCCCCCTCTGGAAACTTTCCTGCAACACGTGGCTTTGTTTATCAGCAGGGGCGTTGCGCAACCTCTGGGGGACGCTGAGTGTTGACTGTTCAGGCGTTATGCCTCCGTGTCAAGCCTGGACGAAAACTGAAAAAATTGGCAAAACTTATGCCGATGTATGAAAAAAGTGGCAAATAGGCTGGCATGCGTCGAATAAGTTATGTTTGTATAAGAATGGACGAGTAACGTATACATTATGCACAGTATACACTCGTTATGCATACGGTATAGGCCTACGACCCAAATTTAAAGAAAAAAAAATGCATTTTATTATTCCAGCGCATGCCAGCGTTTCTCTATTTTATGTTTTCCAAATCGTCAAGGTATGATTGGGGCATTAGGGCTTTTCATTGCGATATTAAACGGTGTGCCCAACCTACCACGTGGGCCTACACGTTTAGTCCCCTTGATTCACTCGTTATTCACTCACAGGGTTTTTATAAATAAACGAATTGATCTTGCCACGTTACCATAGGAGATGATTGCATTTTCTGTTCAAAAAGGACTGCTGATTAGATTGAGTTTTTGTAGCCCTTGGACCTGGTCCGGTGTTATTCTATCCAAATTGTTTAGTAGGTACACGTTGGATCATCGTTAGATAGGTCTGCCTGATATTGCGCTTCCGTCAGACAACATTGTGTGATGGAAACCGTTTCAATTTAAATGAAGAACATGCACATGATTCCTTATGTTGATAATGATGATTTCTGAGTTAACATACTCAAAACTTCCAAAGGACTATATTTG